>NW_022631064.1:11017916-11303240 GCF_010015895.1 Lontra canadensis | reverse complement strand
GTTTTAGGTTTACAAAATGTAGAGTGTGAGATACAGGAGAGTCTTCTATTTCTCAACTATCTAACAAGCAGATAAAAAAAAATCAGGTCTGGAAGTTCATTAAGAAGTTAGGAAATTTATTTTGAAGGTCATCTACCAGAAATCATTGCTTCTGTGAGAGGTGGATAGGAATATCACAGAAGACAGGATAAATGGCGACCTGATGAGGGCCACAGAAAAAATGACAAAATGGAGACACAGGGGCCAAAACATCAGATTACGAGGAAACAATGTTGATGAAAAAAGTGCCAAAGAAAGAGCTCAGAGAGAACAGCTACCATCCATGGGATGTTTCCAGTGGAAGATGTTTCCCAAAATTTATTCCTTTAAAAATACAACAATTTTTCCACCTATGAAAAATGTGAAAATCATTCCTTGGTCATTAAGTAGATTCACAATATTTATATCATTTCCAATAGACTACTATTATTCCCAACAAGCCAAATAATCTTGATAGATCCCTTTAAAATAAAGTATAAAACCATGTACCTAAAAAACACACTGAACTGTTTCAAACAGAACCATGAAAATGGGTAGACATATTTTGTTTCTTTCTTAAAATCCTTTAATAAAATTTCAATTAAGTTACTATTGCAAGTAGTTTGATTTGTTTTTACAGAGACGTTAGGGTCTACTTGCAGTAAACCATTAGTACACACGCTCAAGAAGTCCTTTCAGTTGGGACAGAACATGAGGAAGGGGGAATGGAAGAAAAAAAAATATTTTAAACATGGAAAACAAATGTCTTTTTGACCTATAATGGGACACTGGATCAGCATTTGATGTGTCTAGTCTAATTTTTCTCTGTGAAATTGTACTGGCAGATCTTAGGGAGAGACAGAAGGCAGTAAATTCCTATCCTCCATCAATACATTTGACCTCAGAACAAACCCCACAACTGGCTACACGCACCCACCATCCATCATTGCTCTTGAAACCTGATCTTTCGGGGAAGGACAGCTGCGCTGGGCAAAGAGCTAAGGAGCTTTCTAAGATGCACTACCATTAAAGAAAAAAAATGGCAATTCTTTTGGTTCACTATTTTAATTAAGTACTTTTCTAAACACTTCTTCCCCCAGACCACAGCTCCACATCAAATATCAGCAAGAATCTATTAATACATTTTTTTACTTTAAAACAAAATGCTCTCTTTGTGTACTTAAGGTAAAATCATTTCTAGCTTTTGCTTTAAAAGCTTTCTGAGATAGTGTCCCATGATGTACTGATGTATACAGACTTCAATCAACATGCTGGAAAGAAACTGCAGTTCTAGCATGTGTGGTAATGATAGCAGGTACACAACAGTGAAAACTGAACAAACCTACACAAAACGTCCATAACCAACAAGTCTTAATTTTTAAGTCAGGTAGCAATAATTTACAGCAGATAACTAAAGGCAGCAGAATTCTATCAGAGAAACTAGTATTAACGAATATAACATGTTCCTTACATAACTCTTACATCCAGGATTTTGATTAATGAAAAATAAGGTAAATTCTTATTATCTAACTGGATCTTCATTGTATCTATGGTTATTTTCTCCACTTTACAGATGATGAAACCAAGACACTGAAATGTTATATAACTTCCCCCAAGATTCCACATATAAGTGACAATACTAATGTATAAATTCAGTTCTGCTTGCATCAAATTTATGTTCTTTTCACTGCAGCAAAAGAAGGAGAAGGAGGAAAAGGAGAAGAGAAGGAAAGAAGAGGGGAGGGAGGGAGAAAGGATGGAAGGAAGGAAGTCAGTTGAGATTTTATAATCGTTAGCATTACCTTTATATACTAATAGGATTAAATAAAATGAAACAAGAACTAATTTTCAATTATTTATAATATCAGAACTAACACAAAAATTTTTGTTAATAAGAGAAATTGATTTACTGACGCTTACAAGAGAAGTCTCTTATCACTTTTGACCCAATGATTACAGATGATCATTTTATGTATCTGAAAGTACAATATCTCCTAATCCCAAAATGATATGGAGAAGTGCTGTTTTCTCAATATAATTCACAATCTCAATTTAGTTAGCTACTGTTGCATTAAGGAATATAGCCCAAAGGCTGTTAACAAAAGACAATTAAGAATTTATAAATTCAATCAATTTCATGAAACTGACAAGAGTTACACAGCTTAAATCCAGTAAATAGCAATGTGGTGAAGGTCACCATGCTCCTGACATTGTTATCAGAATGTCAAAGTTAAACAGGGTTTCTGGTCAGTGAAAATCCAAAGAATTTGGAGAAAGCCTAGCTTCAGATGGCTGCTTTTGCTTTTGTATTTTGTTACAGATGCTGAAGGAGCCAAAGAAAAGCCTGGCAGCTAGGAACAGTCACTTACAAAGGAAAGCAAGGCTTGCTTACTGCAGGTGGGGAATAAGGATCATCTAAGTTGTCTCAACATTACTTATCTACTGGTACACCTGATCTGCTGGCTTATAGACAAAATCAGTTGTCTTAGCTTCCCAAATTGTCAATTCTTTCATTTAATTTACTCAACTATGACACATAGGAACTTGATTTGAGGGACAGTAAATGTTGAAAAGTGAATAAAAAGTTCAGTTTTGCTCTATTTTTTCTGTAATTTTTGAAAGGCAATAGACAAACTGACAAGTATTGACATGATCCAATTATATGTATGAGCACCAAATAGAAAATAATGAACAGAAAGATACTGAATGGATTATCTGGAAAGGGAGAAAGCAGGACATTACTGGCATGATTTTAGTCATTTTTCCCCCAACACATTGTTTTGAGAATATGGTAGTATATGTGGATATAATATTTAAATTAATGTCTAAGCCTTAAAATATTTAATGATTAAATGTTAAAAGAAGAAAATGCAAGCTGACTGTTGATTACATGAAAGCTAAGTGGGCAATTTATTAAAGGGGAAACAAGGGGGAGAGGACCTAAATGTGATTTTCTGAAATACTTCTTGTAACAATTCTACTTCATTAATGCTTCAGTCTAGTGCCACTGTCATGACTTTATTATTTAGGTTGCATTAGGGTCAGAGACTGCTGTAACATATAAGTATTTGCTCTTTGACCTTCCCAAGACTTATGACGCAAAGAAAATGCTGAACTTTTACGTCTAAGGCTATAATTTCATATAATGAACAATCAGGAAGCACAAGCCATATATTCTCTCAGCTATCTTTTATAAGGACTTAACTGTGAAAGAGCTGAAACACATTTTTATTTGAAAAATGGGGGAGGGAGTTGGATACTTCAATTGTCAAAACAAATGCAAGCCAAACATCAAATTTTAAAAGTGTTATCAAGTACTAATTACAAGAAAATGAGATTATCCATATAGAAAACATATCCCCAAACAAATGGATCCTTTGCTGGAAATGTCACTGTGCTATGAAATTACAGAAGCTTAAACAAGTGATGTTTGTTGGAATAAAATTCACTGAAAAATCCCTTCTAAGCAATCTTCTTACAGGTTACCAGGTATCTTAGATGATGTGTTATACGGGAATCCTCACTCCTATAGGGCACAGAAAGAATAACTCTTCTCTTTGCTCTTTCTTGGCAAATCATTAGTAATATAAAAAAGAAATGTTTTTAAACATTGACTTTGCTTCAGGCTGCACATTGCGTTTGTGCCATCACAAGTAAGTAGCTTTCCAAAATGAATTTTTCAAAGAAACCAAACAGTACAAAGAAAAGGTAAATAACTCCATAAAGCAATAAGACACCCAGAGTAGACCTGGCTTAAAATAGAACTTATTTTCTCACACTAAACTTTTCAGCCAAAAACTACTGTCCCTTTAAGGAAATAGGGAAAAAAATAATACATTCTGTGAGTACTCTGGAAAACTGAATACTTACAGCTGTATATTTAGCACTTCATATATCTTATAATATCAATCCTAAAGGTATACTCTATGGCCACTCAGTTGAGCACACTATGTCAAAGGTAAAGTTCATTTGTGAGATAACCAGGAACTTTGGGGCAACTAAAAGGGTACCCTTGAGCAAAGGTTAAGTGCACAAATGTAAAGATGTGAGTGTAAAAGTTTGAGCTCTCAGGATCACAAGTTAGAGCACACACATACTTTACCTCTCAGACTACCCAACTACACCGTTGAAACTGAAGAAGGGTGGTTTTAAAGCAAAATCACCTTGAGAAATCCATCTTTCCTGAAATGGCCCTTTTCATATGGCATTGTGTTAATGAATTCTCATTTATCCATAGCATCTTTTTTTTTAAATAGAATTGTTTCATGGCTTGATAAATCAAGCTGGATCTGAAGGAAATCCAATATGCAAATGCCGGTAGCGTGCTCTTTTACCAACAGTCACCCTTGTCAGTTTGAAAAACTGAAAATCAACAAAGGAACAGTGTAAGTATACTTGACCTTATTGCCTAATGTCCATCAAGATTGCCATAGCTGGTCGATTTCAAATTTGTGAAACTGACACTTAAAAATGTGTAGTGCATCTTCAGTCCAGGTCCCTCAAGTGCTGACTAAACTGGACTGAGCCTCAGATTCTCCTTCCATACTAACTTGCACAGCACTTACAAAGCAAGTTTAATCACACCATCAATCTATGACTACACTTTCCTTAAAGTAATTCTGCTTCATTTATCTTTTAACCCTATATTATGCAAATAACATCCTTATCAGTCCAATAAAAAAAGTTATTAATGTTCCTACTTGTTTATCCTTGACATACACTGAGAATCTGGGATCACATATGAATTTACACAAATACTTCTTTTGTTTCACATTTTATGTGAAAAAAATCACCTTACACCATCATAGTTTCAGAAGCTCTATAAATAATGTTCTTGAAAAACTCTTCAATCAATGTCCATGAATAACACTAGAGTATGAGTTAATAGGTTAAAAACAAAAGAAAAACTTAGGGGACTGCCTACTTTTTTTTTTTTTTTTTAAATGTCTCTCTAGGAAGGGTTTGCATCTGCCATAGGAGGGTATCTCCTGGATATAAGAACAGTAATACAGGCCCCTAGTGGCTCAGCGAACAGCAGCAGATGAGGGGATTCCGATTTTCAGTTCTCCACTTGAAGATATTCTGGCTTTACATGAATGTCATTCTTAAAAGGCAAATCAAGTCACTGTATTTAATACTTTAATCGGTTTTACTTTCATGGTTATCTACCAAAATACATATATATTAAAGAAGATCCTTGCATATAATTACTTTAGTAACTATCACTGCACTGGTCCAAGAAGAATTTGGGTTACATAACCTCCACAATAAAATATTTAACATCCACCTTTTTACAGGTCAGTACAAAAAAGTGATATATTACTCAAATATATTAAAGTATTATTTGAGACACACTTTTTCTTTTTGAATTTCATTCTTATTATACTTATTATAATGAAGGGTTTAAGAACAGATAATTTCTAAGTAAAGTGCTCACTATTTTAAATGAAGTATTGATACAAACTGAAGGCCACTTTTAAAATAGTAGAAATCGACACGTATTTCCCAACAACAGCCAGCGATAAAAACTCACATTGGAGTGCCCCTATTTTAAAAGATGTACAATTAATAACACCCCTTAATCCTCATCCTCTTGCTGTCTTTCCTTTACAAAAGAAAATTCCAGGCAGGCACATTTACAGCTTTTAGCAATTTTTAACTGGACACAATCTGACAGCTGAATTCATGAAACTGACCAGCTTGTCAATTTCACACTTTGAAAGTACAATAATAGCTGATAGCATGAGGGTGAATTTTAAAAATCTGTCACAGAATTGCTAGCTCCATTGAAAAGCAAAGTACAGTACATAATTATGGGAGGTGGGAGGTGGAGAAATTTTCCTTCCATGTCCATTTAGGATGTCTATTTCAAGAATTCGGACATCTAGCATTGAAAATTTATTCTCTTTGCTAAATCAATAAAATAATGTCTATCTGTGGCATATAACAGAATATGCTTTCAAAACAAGCATAATATATACTAAGCATTGTTCTGGATATCATCATATTACCAACATAACACAATCTTTAGGTCGGTATTATCTAAATATTCCTTAAAATCAGGATATTTCAAGTCCTGGTACATCACCTTGGTTTTACTCAAGTTAAGTCGTGGGTGTGTATACTTTCAAACAGACAAAATAGCCAAAAGAGTCAAAAGTATGAACGGTTGGACCAACTTCCCATATGTGTGTTATTACAGGATGGTTGGAAAGAACACATCAAAGGGAAAGGTCCATGTCTGTAGCTCTGGAAGTCCAAGAGCAAATCTCTCTCAAGTCACAAGCAGTTACTAGTCTCTGAGGCTCAGAATGAGTGTGCTAAGCTCTGTTAAGTCACTGTCACTGTGTCTATAGGCATCTAAAACGGCGGGGGTGGGGGGAGGAGGGCTTTAAGAGAAAATACAGGAAGAGTGATCCCTCAGGAATATTCTTGGGTGCTTAAGTCACAACTGTAGCTTGGTCTTGGGGGATCACTCTAAGAATTTTAGAAAACAGAGACATTTGGCAAGTCGTATACTGGGAGGCGAGCTAGAAACAGTACTAGTAGATGTGATAGTCCGGGTTTTGGAGAATTTAACTACTATTCAGAATCCTAGAACACCCAATTAATGAAAGCTCAGCTTACACTTTAGTGTTCAAGATTTTTTTTTAAGCCTAAGAAAACTGACTTCATTTGTTAATGTTTGTAAATGAAAATCAACCTAATAGATAAACAATCCAAGTTTTCTACATGCCTACATAAAAGCTACAGTAAATCGATAGAGAAGCCAAGAACCTTTGGTTTGTTGTGGCTTTCTTTTACAATTGTTTCCTACAACTTGGATTTTTCATTATAAATTCTCCGTTCTTTTCCCTACGGAATGAGTAAGAACAGCAGATTCCCGTAGCAGAACTAGGATCTTTGGTTCTGCCATGGAAAGGTCTCCAAAACAATCCCCCTCCTCTATGGCAGCCGCGTAGACTTGGATTCCTGCTATTTCTCCTTCCCCCCACTAGTTCAGAGGAAAGAAAGAAAAAGAATTCGCCCCCTCACCATAACCAGCCCTCCTTAAAACAGTAATCACAGCCTCTTAAAAAAAAAAAAAAAAAAAAAAAAGAAGAAGAAGAGAAGAAGATAGATAGATAGATAGATAGATGGATGGATGGATGGATAGATATAGATACATGCAGAGGCAGAATCCCTGGGTAGGGTCCGACTGCCCCAGAGCTCCTCCATTTCCCCAATACTCTACCCACCCAAGGAGGAGAGAGCGGGGGTCGCACAAATAAACATACACAAACACCCTCATTCTCTAGAATTGCCATTCTTCCTTGGTCTGAGGTTTTAAAAGACAAGCGAACCGTAGAAGGGAGGAGGAGGACCTCTGCCCAAGGAGGTTCAGAAGAGCAAACTGTGTGCGCTCCGGAGCCGGGGCGCTGGGCTCGCGGACGCGGGAGTGGGAAGCTCCGGCCCGGGAGGCGCCGGCTGCCTGAGCCGGGCTTAGGGAGGGGAGGGCAAAGGGGGGCGGACCGGGTCACTCGGGGACTTACCTGGTCATGTTGGCTCCGGGCAACCACCGCCACCGCCTCCCGCGCCGCCACCAGCACTTTTCCCCAGCGCCTTCGCGCCCCGCCACGGCCGCGCAGCCCGCGCCTGCCTAAGCAGCCGCCTCTGGGCGGCCAATTTAATCCCGCGGAGCTGCGGCCGCCGCCGCGGGAGTCCCCCCAGTCGCTGCCGCCGCCCGGCCCTCGAATGGCCAGCCCAGTCCAGAGCGAGGAAGTGGAGGAGAGTCAGCGAGTGAGTCCAAAAACCCAAAATCCAGCATCCAGAGGAGCGCGTCCCCCCGCCCTCCCTCCACCCCTACCCCCTTCTCCTCCTCCTCCTCCGCCTCCTCCTCCTCCTCCTCTCGGGCCGTCCTCCTGGCCCTTCTGAGCCGGAGGCTTCCGCGGCGGTTTCTCCTCCTCCCGCTCCTGCTCGCCCTGCGCTCGCTTCGCAGGCTGCTCCCGCCGCCGCTGTGTCTGCTCTCCCTCCTCCTCCTGCTCTTCCTCCTCCTCCCGCTCCTCGATGCTCCGCTGCTCGCGGCTAGGGGGTCCGGGGCCGGGTCTCCTCTCCTCCCTCCGCTTCTCTCGTTTTCTCCTTCCTGCTGCTGCTTCTTTTAAAGAGGATTCTTTGGCCACAAATAGCAACTCGGCTGCCCCCCTCAGCGCCTCCCTCCCCTTCTTCTCTTCTTACCCCCAAAAGTGAAGAGCACTCGAGAGGTAACCAGAAACTGAGGCCGGGGGGAAAGAAGGAAAGCAGGGGAGATGGGGCGAAGCGAAGCCTGGAGACCGGCCCGAGCGGAGTCAAGAGCCAGGAGGTGGGATGGCCAGTCCAGTCCAGTCCTTGGACCTGGCGTGAACCTGGTGGTTATGGTTAGAGACGAGATGATTTGTTGGGGAATTTAAATGAAAAAGCTCAGGAAAGTGATTGGAAAGCTTCTTTCTTTGTTTCCTTGTCTGAGTGATTTCTAAAATCCTCGTAACCGTGCTGGGGATCCCACGGAATCGCGGTGCCCCAGCGCTGGGAGATTGTGCGTGCGCGTTGCCAGCGCGAGAGTGTGAGTGTGGGTGCGCCCGGGCGCAGGGAGAGCCAGGCCCGCTGCGCCCGCTGGCGAATCCCTGAATCTGGACCACTGACCCACTGAAAGGGACGGAGAGCTGGACGAAGGAGGGGCAGGCAGGAGAGGTGGGTGAAGGAGGCGCACCACACACACACACACACACACACACACACACACACACGCGGAGGAGGGGGCGGGGTGACGTCACTCCCCAGCATCCATCCACCAGGCCAGAAAAGACCCCCTCTAACAAATTCACTCATCTCCTAAGAGATGCACACACGGGTGCTTCCTGCTCTGCATCCCGGCACACTGGGGGAAAAAATGCTGATTGCGCCCCCATTCAAAGGAGTTATAATAATATGTAAGGAGCGCGCGTTGATGAGACAGTTTGTGTCCGCCCCAGTTCACCTTGGATGCTTGTAGGATCTACTTTGGAGTCGGAGAGGAAGAAAGGGACGTCTCCAATCAACCTCAGTGGGATAATTCTTGTCTTGCTTCCATTCTACTTGTGTTTAGGATGTTGGAAATTCACTGCTCCCCGCTTCTCTGAAGAACACCATAAAACCCTTTCCCTAGACACGCACTCAGTTGTTCTGCTGCGCAAGCTTCAGCTGTGAACCCTGCACCCACAGAACACACCGGATGGATTGTTAGCTAACAGGCACATTTTAACCTTCTTCACTCCTCCTCACAGGATCTCCAGCATGTGGAGAAAGTCAGCAGCTGGAAGCCACCATTGGCAATTGGCCTACCACAATTTTATTAGAAACCTGGTCAGAAAGGTTAAATAAAGTAAAGGCAGGGCCTCCAGCCACCCCCCTTGCTCATTCTGCACTCAGGGCAGCACATACACACTATACTTATCCCTGCAGGCTGGAGGCTTTTTGAAAGGGCAAAGGTAAGCAGACCTCTTAGGTTCATACTAATGATCTAGCATCCTGACTATTATCTCAAGCTGGCATTTGTTCCAACCATCTGCATGCTCTACTCCTGAAACACACTGAAGGATTGGTCAATAATCCTCTGCCCCTTTTGTACTCCAAAAAGAAGCCACCTATTTTTGCAAAGAGTCTTGCTAAATTAAGTTTAGTTTTCCAGCAATTTGAAGGGGGAGGGATTATTCTGGCATGACTCTTCTCTGTGCCTTTTTTTTTTTTTATGGTTAGCCTTATAGTAAAAAGAAGAAATTTCTCTTTGTGCAAGCTACCCCCAGAGCCAGGTTTACCCTCCAGTCTTTCTGATGATGTGAGGAACTGAAAGGTTGAACAAGTTATGATGGGCTCTTGCCCCTGTGCCTTAAGGATAGATTAAAAAAAAAATCTGAGCTCCACACCGGTGATTCTCACTCAAGGTGTAAACTGATTTGGCTTTCTCATCGCCACATCCTCCTCCATAAACTGATGAACCCTGTCCTCCTGCAAAGCTTAATGTCAGAAGAGAGAAAAAAAAAAAAAAAAAAAGAAAGTTTTTAAACCCCCCCCCCAAATAATTTTATGTTGCATTTGGTGGAGAGACACGCATGCCTGTGCTACTTTTAAGGAGGTCTGACCAAATTTGACCTGATTTTAAAAGATTCTGGCTGGGAATTCTGACCGCTATCTGGGAGTGTAGTTAAGGAAATAACCCACCCCATTGGTAGCCAGTTAGACTACTTAGAAAATGTTAGCAATGATCATTACCAACATGAGCACCAAAGAGGTAGCAAAGGGATCCAGAAAGAAGAGGAGACAGAGAACAGTGTTAGTGAGATCAGCCCAAGGACCCTATTTTCCTGACATAAGGAGGTCCTAGATGCTCCTGTCCCACAATAAACAAACATCTTGAAAGAAGTAGCAGTAGGAGAAGGCAACAAGGGATTCTGAGCTATTATTCTGCAAGATCCAGCCTTAGGATCTAGGGAATTGAGTAAACAGGAGCCAGACTCTGCACATCTGAGCAGCAGTGGGCTAAGGCAGCCACCCCATATACAAACTTTAATACATTCACAGCAGATTTGTAACAAAACAACACTCTGTGGCATCTCATATAAACTCTGGGAGCGTTTACTGTTTGGAGATTTGAAGTCAAAGAACATCAAGGTGGGCTAATCATCTGTTGAAATCACCTAATTTTACAGGTAATGAAACTGAAATCCCTGAGAGTTTAAGGTGACCCAACTATTTGGTGGCAGAAGCAGACAAAAAACACAGATATCATGACCCAGTGTCACCCTGCCCCTAACTCTTCCTAGTTACCTGCCAGTTCTAGATCAGTTTTTCCCACTTATCCATGAGCAATAAATATAGAATATCTTAAAACTATACTTAAATGAAGGAAAATGAAGAAATGGGACTAGACATGTTCTTAGTTCCTTTCTGCTTTAGCATTCTGTTATGAATAGCACACAGGATCTTTGCAATAACACAACCCCCTCTAGTGCATAATTCAGCATACAATGAGTATGAGTCTATTTTGGACCCCATCCATGGAGTTAGTTCCTAGAAGTACTTGAAAGATTTTATTCTCATCTATAATGAAACATCCTAAAAAGACTAAAAATAGTCATAACGACAATGACAGTAATCATTTGTTACTCTTGTATTATATACTAAAACATCATGCTGTCCCACTATTTTCAAAAGGTGCATCATGACTTTTCGTGGGTCGCAAACCTAGTGGGTCGTGAACAATTTTTTAAGCAAAAGAAATGAAAGCAGGAAAGAAAGGAAAGAAGAGTGTTATAAATACTAAATATTGCTCTGTAAAACTTATGTTTCGATCATGTGGCTAGAGATTAAAAGTTTCACGGCTGTTGCCTTGGCTCCAGTCTTAATAACTGCCTTGGTAGTTAAGTATAATTAGGCCCATTGTACAAGTGAGAAAACAGGATCCAAGAGGATAATTCGGCCATGCTGACGTAAGTAGACAAGTGGCCAAGATAGAATTTAAACCTATATCGGCTTGACTTCAAACTGTGTGTTTTACTTCTATTCTGATTACACATTATTAACCAGGAATCAAATACTTGTTGCTTATAATATTTTCTTTGTAAGAGCCAGTTTTGTTTTGTTTTGTTCTGTTTTTCAACTCAGTTATAATGGAGAAACATGACATAGGTTCAAATGATATGTCTGAAGATAGTTTCATAAGGTAGCAAAATGAATATCTAAGATCTCTTCCTATATATTGTAATAGTTATGTCCAATATACTTTATTAATTTGCATCTAAATGCACAAAGGGAATAACAATTAATGGTTGAGCCTCTAGGAGGCTCAGTCAGTGAAGTGTTTGTCTTTTGGCTCAGGACATGATCCCAGGGTCCTGGGATCTAGCCCCACATCAGGCTCCCTTCTCCGTAGGAATCTGCTTCTCTCACTGCCCCTTCCTCCAACTCATGGTCTTGCTCTCTCTCCCTCTCTCTCTCATGTGTTCTCTCTCTCAAATAAATAAAATCTTTTAAAAAATAATAACAATTAATGGTTTTGATCTTCAAATAACTATTCATCTTTAGAAGGGTTAAAATGTTTGCTAGAGATTTTCAAATTTAATTCATACAACAGTTTTCAGTGACTCACTGCTTGTTCCAGACACAGAACTGGCACATGAGAGAGATAAAACAAATGGATATTAAATACACTCACTATATACGGGTTTGATTCATTTGGGAACATGGGATCTACATATATAAAGTAATCCAAATACACCATAATTACATCTAAATTGTGAAGAAGAAAGGAAGACAGTACTTCAGTTGCCATGCTGACTTTTTGATCCATATGGCCTCATGCATTCTACCAGAAACAGCACATTCAGATGCTATTAGTCCTATTTTTCAGATCTGGAAGCTTCTATGCAGAAACTAGTTGGTGATTGACATGAGAGTCTAATCCTGGTCTTTCTGATTCCACCAATCAAAGTCTCTTTACAAACAAAGGGGTTTCCAGTAGACAAAGAGGTGGTTAGAGATTTTGAGACATGCTATGCAAACATTCACATTTTTTTCCATACGAAAGAAAGGCGCTTTCTTTTTCTCCAGGGCAGAATTTTTGTTGCTGTCAGCGCTGTTCTCTTAAAGAAAAGAAATCCGTATCTTTCTCTAAAGAAAGGCCTAGAAAAGCCAGGCCCTCTACCCTGAGTGTTAAGTTCTGCTGTTGCATTTCACTCTCACCTGCAGTGTGTAGAGGACGTTATGGTACGATGCTATTTTCCATTGGCTCTGCTACTGGAGATTACGGCATGCGACTGTGACAAATGGATATTCCCATTAAATTCTTTAGTAGAGTGGGGCATTCCATTAACCATTGGCACTATCCCAACCCAAGTGAAACATTGGGTCATTTTTTCTTGTGAGCAAGAAATGAAGGGGGAAACAAAGGATATACTCTAATTGCCTTTCTTCCTTTTCTTTTTTTTTTTTTTGTTGCATGCATTATGATAGCCGTATATTACAATTATTTATAATTAATATATGACAAGCTGTCAGCTAAAATTTAACAGGTGATTTGTCAAGAAGTCCCATTAACTCATACATTAAGTAGTGGGTTTCAGTATTCCCTGACAATAAGTGTGTTTTGGTGTTGTTGTCTTAAATATATTGTGTTTAAATATTCAGAGACAACCAATCTTTATATATTTGTGGCACCTTTTAAAAATACAACTATTGCTAATATAAATGGGCACTCTGTTAGTAATGTAAGGAATAAGCACAATTTTTATCACTTTAATCTTTAAATGTTAATGTTTTCATTGACAAAACTAGTTGCCTAGTGTTTATTTTTAAGTTTTAAACTTTCATGATTCTTTAATACATTTTCCAAATGATGTCTTTGGTAGTAAAGGCAAAGCTGAATAAAAAGGAAAGTAATTGCAGTTACTTATGTTCCATTTAGAGTTTGTATCTTACACTAGAGAATTTCGAAATGAAGGAATATTTTAAAATACAGAAAAAGATTAAGAAGTCACAGAAAGCTAGTAATTAATCACTCAATAAAGGGGAAATCTACAGAGACCAGAAACTGATGAAGCAGGCTCCATTTTGCTGAATAGCAAGAGAATGGGGACATGGTAGAAATGAATCACAGGTATTTCTTGGGAGGGATAACAAGATTCTTTAAAAGAGAAAAAGCTTGGGTTCACTATCTACAGAATGTCAATGTCATGGGATATCACCTGGAAATAAATTTAAATTTTAAACTATAATGCGATTATTGGTTCCATGGCCAACCAATGTTTGTATTGTTTTGTTTAAGAGAATGATGAGGAAAAAAAAAAAAAGAGAGAGAGAGAGAGAATGATAGAAAAGTAAAGCAGCATTTGTTTAAAATTTTATTGCATGAGGCTGACTCCTACCTTTCAAGACTAAGACCTGCTGTAGGATGTTAATGACTCAATCAGCTACTGAAGAGGGTGCTGAATCTCCTTAATGAAAGAATGTACTTCAAGAGTCAAGGCTTAGGAAGGGCGGGGGGGGAGGAAGCAAGGGTATAAAACGCTCAGCACAGCAGTTTCTCAAAGCTTGTAAGACTTCTGCCTGCGTCCACCAATCAAGTTCAGTTTTTCCATTTTAGCAAGAAAGCCATACGAAGTCCTGACTTTATTTCCAAAGGGTTGTTCAAATAGCGTTTCAGAAAATGATTTTCAGAAACTCAGAAGCGAAATAGCACAGGTTGATTTTCGAATAACAGTGAGTCTACCTCTTCACAGGCTGGGGATTATAAGTGACCAGTGCAAAAATGGTCCTGACATCCTGGACGGGGATAGGTCACAAGATCTCACCTTGCTTCCCAGATATGGCAAGGCCCCCGCATGCAGCTGCGGATGCTTCCGCACACATTCAGGGGCAGTTTTCAAAGCAGTGAATGGAACAAAAACATTAAGACTACGATTTTTCAGTCGCCTTTAAACATTTTGCCTTTGTCTTATACATCTTTACTTATCTTACACTTCAATTATGTCACTTAACAATTTCTACAGGGTGTGCATATTTAGAAAATGTTCTTTCTCAGCCATTCAAGAGCAGATTAGTGTCTGATTAGAGCCAAAAACTCTCATCATGGTGCTTTAAACACTATGGAAATTCCTTAAGTATCTGAGAAAGTAAAGAAAAAGAGGGATGGAAATAGGAAGAGAGGAAGAGGAAATGAATTGATTGTCAATTGCCCATTTTATGGGAAATATTACTTGCTTTACAAAGCTTACTACAGGGGTGCCTGGGTGGCTCAGTGGGTTAAAGCCTCTGTCTTCAGCTCAAGTCATGATCTCAGGGTCCTGGAATCGAGATGTGCATCGGGCTCTCTGCTCAGTGGGGAACCTGCCTCCCCTCTCTCTCTGCCTGCTTCTCTGCCTACGTGTGATCTCTCTCTCTGCCAAATAAATAAATATCTTTTTAAAAACAAAGCTTATTACAGTCCACTAAGTAAAATGAATTTGCTCTCCCTCTGTTCTCCCATTCTTCTTTTTTTTTTTTTTCTTATTTGGTATCTCCCTATATTTTTATTGTGTATATTCGTATCCTATTAAGCTCTGAGCATGTCCCCATTGTTTATATCACCATCCGTGAGTACAGAACCTGGACTATTAGCAGATCTCAAAAGATGTCTGCTGAATGAATCAATGGATGATAACATGGGGCTATTAATAGTCTTTGACCTCAAGTAGCACAAAAGCAAATCAAGTCAAGCAGGTGTTTTTCTCTGTCTTCCCCTTGGCAAAGAAACCAATGGTCAGACATCAAGAAGCAGTCCTGGAAAAAAAAAAAAAAAAAAAAAGAAAGAAAGAAAAAGAACACGCTTCACATTTGACACCCATGATTTTTACTTTTTTCCCATCTATCAAAGAAACCTCCTACCTAGCGAGTCACAGGCTCTAGGAAATATCGTCCCTTGTACCAAATGAAGGTAAGAAGAGATAGGTATGGGCTTTGCTTTTTCTTCTTATATTCATGCTGTTCTAAGAGTTTGGATGTCAAAAGTGCTCAGTATGGTCAGTTCTATGCTGGGGAAAGAAGTGATGAGAAATTAGAAAAAATGCTGAAAGCTAAAATGCTTTGGTCTGTGATTCAGTTCTTCTTGTGCCATCCATAACATACTTGCCTTTTATTAAAGTTATATCTATCCTTGTTTTGCTCATTCCTTCCCTATGCCTCTGCCACAGGCCAAAACCCATATATATTTCCAGATCGCAAGGCTGTAAAATCTTCAGGAGAAAGAATGAGTCTTAATCTTCTGTGTGTACTTTGTATATCTGCAAAATGTCCTGTATAAGGAATACATGATAGAATGTTGTTTAATTGAACTTTCCAAAGTCTAGTGTTTTCTTTAAAATTAATAGGAACTCTGTGGGGCACAAGCACATCCTAATTTCCCCATTTAATACACTCTATTTTATTGACCCCAGTGAGTATATTTGCATTTATGGACCACAAGCAAATGTTTGGACTGCCAAATCCCTAGAATGGAGGTTCATAACCTTGGCCGTACATTAAAATCATCTGGAAAACTTTTAAAACATATGCCCAGGGACCACATGTATGAGCCGAACTGAATTCTTTGGGAGTGAGGCTCTTGCATATATATGTATATGTATATGTATATGTATATGTATATGTATATATTTTTTTTTTTCTTAAAGAAGCTTCCAAAGTGATTCAAATGTTTAGCCAAGGTGGAGTAACCTTGCTTTACCGTTCTAGGAAGCATGATTTCAAAATCACTAGACTAGATTATTTCTAACATATTTTCCAACTTAGGATTCTTTGTGAAATCACTTTTGTTTTAGAAGTGAAAAAGAAATAACCCTTTGGCTGGACTCTGTTTTTAAGTAGTCACTACAAATGAAACACAGCCCAAATTTTGTATATGAGGGTGGTAATTTTAGCATTTCTTTTTACTTGTTTTTTATGTATGCCCATTCATCCCGCTGTTCACTCATTCAGGCCTCCAGTGTGTGTGAGGTATGTCAACTATGCACTATTAAGGGATTTGAAGAATGTGTGCTGTGACCGAGGCACACATATTAAGGAAAACCCTTTCATCCAAACACAATACAAACATCCCCTAATGATTTTCATCCCCTGCAGTTCAATTAAAAAAGGAAGAAATGCCATCAACTAACTGAAATTCCAGCCACACCACCCCCCAATGAATCTGTGATTAAAGCAAAGAAAGAAAAGGGTCAGAAAGATTGAAACCCCTCCTTGGAAAACATTTGGAGTTGAGTCGCTATGTTCATGTGTTATTTTCAGAGTTAGATTAGAAATAACAAAACAACTTTGAGAGAGAAAAATGGGGCTCACACATTATTGCTTAAGGAATTCATTTTCTTGGGAGGGAAATTTTCTTGGTGAATTCTAATAATAGAAAATGATTCACTATGTAAACTACACAACAATAGCAGACTTCTTTTATTTCTCTGAGAGTTCCTAGCCCAGTGCCTGACAAATACAAGGAAAACTCGCCATACCACATTATTCAATATCACCATTCATGAGGCACTTTGTAGTTCATGCAGAACTTTAAGACACCTGTCTCTTTTAAGGTCCCTAATAATTCTGTGATGGTAAATCACCCATTTTACACATGACACAGACCCATGAATGGAGCTCGACACTGAATCAGAACCTCTGGGCTAGTCCTGGGGAGCCAGAATTTTTAGCAAGCTTTTCAGGTAATTCTAAAAACCACAGTGATAACTCCATTCAAATTCATTGATTTTTATTGTTCCTAGGAAAATAACCCAGTATAGCTGAACAGATTCTGGCAATTCTTAAGAGGCTAGCTCCCTTTTTCTAGGATTTGCCTTTCTTTCTTCCATACTTTTCAAAAGGGGGAGAAAATCACAGGTGGCACCATTTTACCTAAATCTACAAGCTTTTTAATTCTGCTTTGCACAGCTGGCTTATTCTAACAGTTGCCCTTGCTGTGAAGGAAGCTCCTAGCTTCTGGCATTGGTAGCAGGACTTGAATCCTACCTACACCCCTTCTGGCCACAACTAAGGTCTTAACAGCCTATGGAGACCACAGGCCTCCTCAATAGGCAGCTGTGATTACATGAAATTTGCTGGACATTGGCGTGCAAACCCAGCGGCCTGATGGGACATTTCAGTCGGCTTCAGCCTCGTGCTTGGGAACCCACTAGTTCTAGCTGTTATGCTCAGGAACAGAATCGCCATGAGCTATCTGTGTTGGTGTGTGTCTTTCTCCATCAGTTTATTTATTTATTTTTAAACTTAAAAGTAAAAGATATATTCTCAGCTTGCCTCCCCCCCCACATTGTATTAGATCCGCATAATACTACTGCAAATGCCATCTCATCTATAACATGCGGCGAGGGGAAGTAAAATAGACCTCTCAGTAAACCTTCTTTAGAATAAAAGTACGCATTTCAAGAGAGGAGTCAATGTTATTTTTACCTTATAATTACTCCTAATCCACACAGAGACTGGAGGGAAGATGATTGTGATTTTAGGACTGGAATGAAATATATTTGATTGGAAACGAAGATGCAAGAGGGGGAAATTCCTCAAAAATGAAAGGAAAAGAAAGTGTGTGTCAACCACCCCAATCTTCTCAATTCTCAAACTTTCCAAATTCTTTTGGTTCACCACCCCAACCTTAGTTATACTGTGTTGTTTAACAACCCTCCAGCTATTATGGTTACAGTTTCTGGAAAATTTGTCTTTCAGAAGAGGAAATATTCCAAAGAGTTTGACTGTTTTCTCTTGGGCAGTAGAAAGGCATAAGGGTCCCAAGAGGTCAATGTGAACACACACACACACACAACACACACACTCAGTCTCTTACTCTTTTTGTGGGATTCAGTAGCCCATGATGTGTGGGCCCTTCAGGCTTTGAAGAAAACACTATGATGGGAGAGAGCAGGGATATGCCCACATCATACTTGCTGACTCAGATATACTCTAATATAAATGACTACTTTAGCTGGCTCAGACGGTTACCCTCTGTTCAGATAGCTCCACAAAGTGAAAAGGATATTCAGAAAGGAGGACACAAGGCAGTTTGCCCTATCTTTGGATATCCAAAAGGGTAGAAGAGCTTTACACTTTCCATTTCCTGCTTGCTAAAAAGAAAAAGCAGCTATCCTGTTGGAAACCACTTGTTTCCTTTTAATTTGTCTTATACCCTTTTCACTCTCAAATAAGTCCACATGTCACTAGGTCCATAATCCAAGTGTTGGCGATATCTGTTCTCTTGCTTGTTGTTCCATGTATACCAATGTCCCCATGGGTCTTTTCAAAAGCCCTGGGCACACGTTCAAAACATACAACCCAAACAAATAAACAGCATAACCTAAGCCAAACCCACTAACAACTGGACACTCTCCCCACTTTGAAAGGCCACCCTGAGATGTTACTTAATTGCAGTACATTCTGTGAATCAAAGTCACAGAGCTGAAAATGGAAGTTTTCTGTTGACACCTCATCGCGTCCTCCAAAGAAGCAAGACATGCAAGTAAGCCACAGAATCACTTATTTAAGATTCAGTGGAGTAAACTTCACATTGGGTGATATCCTCAGAAAACAGAATAGTTAGAGATCAGATTCTCTAAATTCCCTTCAGTTCCTATGGGGAATTTAGGGTTAAAATTGGGTGGTATTATTTGCAAGTGCTGAGAAGGAGTTTATATTTAAAACTAAGTTCTTGATCTTATCTAATGATTGACTTTTCATGGCTTTTGGAAGTAACTTTGATAGCAAAATTCCTATCTGTTATTCATCCTTAAAGCTGACATGCTCACAGCATTGGGAGCTGCTATAAATGGGGCCACGATAAAAGTGAACACTTCACCAATGGGAAGAACTCCAACATGCAGGAAAAAGATTGAATTTACTACAAACTGATTTTTACCTTGGTGCAGCCAGAAAAAAAAAAAAAAATCTCAAAAAATTCGAATTTTGGTGTGAAATTTCTCCAACACAGAATAAGACAGAACTGCCAAAAAAGCACTGTTTGGAGTACTAAGGAAATAAGGATCTTTGGCAGTGATTCAGGCTGGCATCGTGGTCCTGAGGTGCCACAGAGAAGAAATGCATCCTCTATAAGATGGCAACCTGTGGAAATCAGCAGCAGCAGAATCGATCAACAGCCAGGCCCAAAAGCTCTTGCTTCCATTTCTCTGACAGAACAAACCACTATAAACTCAGCTCACAGCCCCAACAAAAACTGAAAAGTTCATAGCAAGTGGTACCACCTGTGCTTATGTTGCAGCCTGGCCAAATAATTTCCTCTCCTGGGTCTTCTAACTGGCTCAGGGTGAGGAATGTGGCAGAGTCTGTGAAGAGGAAGAAGGTTCCAACATGGAGCCCACAGAGTGAATGGGTTAGCCTCGTTTGTGCTAGCAGAGAGATCAGCGAGTCTTTCTCCTTCACTCTGCAACAATTGTCAGTGATACGATCTCTCATCCCCTATCAAAAAAGGCTCTGTCTTCAAGAAAACAAAGACTTTTCTGCTCAGTGTTGTTCTCTCACAAGATTGAGCTCTCTTTTTAACAATGTTATATTATTACAACCTTTGTAAACTTGGAATACGGAGGTTGTATTAATAACACAAAAAAGAAAAGCTGTTTGTTTATATAAGCGAATATTTGGGCCATAATTATACTTTTCTCTGTCTTCCTGATGAATCAGAAACTTTTGAGTCAGGTATCTGAACAAAGCAATGGTAGAACTAGGGTCATCCAGGGTGTGACCTACATTTATGTAAATCTTGTGGAAACAAAGTTCTATTCTTCATTCCTTACTTGAAAAAAAAATCTGTAATTCTTTCATTTTTATCTTTGATTTCCATGAAAACCATCCAGGGACAGTCCATATTTTTCAGAAATAACAAATTTTTCAGTACAGGAGGAAGCATTTGCCAGTACAGCAACAAGAAACCAGCCAAGATGCTTTGGAGGACTTAAGCAAGTACATTTCAATAAGGACCCAAACAATCCTTGGCAACCCATCAGAAAAACAAGTCATCAATGCATTAAGGAGCCCTCAAATATGAGTGCTGTCGGTGGAAAATAGCGTTACTCACCAACTGAAAATGTTTGCTCGAAGTGAGAATTATTTTATGGAAACCACTGTGAATTTTGGAATACTTACAATCTGTTCAGATTGGTCACTGTGTACAATGTTCCTGCCACAATATGCCCTGAGACTTCTAATCTGTCTGCCTAATGGAGCAGGTGGCGAGATTCTCTGCTGAGCTGTTGGCTCCTGGAGGGCAGGGACCATGTCTTATTCATCTTGTATCTTGCACAGTACCAACTCTTCAAAGGGAGTCGATAAATATTGAATGAAAGAATCTTGATATACATGGCCACACTGCCTGATCCCTGGCATAACATATCAACACCCCATCATCTCGATCCTATTGCCCTGCTTTATTTTTCTTTTGAGCAATTATTACCAGCTGTCCCACTATGTGGTTGCTTTTATTATTTATTATTTCTCTTTTCCCAACCAGAATCTAAGTTCTCAGAGGGTGGATTGAACAGGTTTGATTTCCTGGATATCCCTAGTTTCTAGGATGATACTTGGCACATAATAGGCAATTATAAATATATGTTGGCTTCTGGATGAATGAATGAATGAATGAAGAATGAAAGGTATTCCATTGTCTATTCTATTCCATTGTATAATGTCTCTGTACTTTTTCTCTCCTTTCATTCTCATCTATTTCATCTTAATAAGGCCTGAAACTTCTACTATGGACTTTAATAAATAGTAACAAAAAAGTGTTTCTTCATTACATAATGGTTTATTCTAAAAAATGAATGGATCAAGAGATGAGGTCTTGCAGGTCTCTGGCACAAGGGTCCACAAACGTGCAGATAAATATGAGTGACAAGAAATGAGGAAGAGAGGGAGGTAAGAAACAAGTTATTCTCTTGGAGGCCATCAGTGGTGGATGCTTTCTGAACTGACAAGCTATCTCATGTAAATAGCACCATCTTCTAGATTCTAGTCATTAAAACATATGACTACCTTCTTTATCATAGTGGGCAGAGTCTTCATGCCCTTCTAGTCTTTTAGGGTAAAATTTCATCTTACCTAGATTTTGAATACTCTTAATGCATCACTTTTAAACTTAAGGTAACGTTTTAATAATACAATGTAAAATCTCTTTCTTTTGGGCACTTCTGCATTGTCCTTATGTGAGAATGAAAAACAAATCCCAACCCTTTAATATCATTCCCCTTTTTTACCCAATTTAATGGCTGATAAAAGCACTGAGTGGGTGGTTCAGTGACTTGCCTGTGACTTACATGTGGTTGGTCATCCTGCCAAATATAAAACTTTCAACTGCAAACTCCAGATATTATTTCTTTCTTTTCAAACCAATATAGAACAGGAAGTTTCTTGTTCCTTGGAGATGCCCATAATATGTGATGACAGTTGAACATACTTATTTTTGCGATTTCCCAATTTGGGTATCACCAAATGAAACTGGAATAAATAGGAAAGTGGCCTAGCTGCAGAGTCTAACTCTGGAAAAAAAGCACTGAGTAAGAAATGTGTCTCTTTGGCCTTCTGACTATTGCCCCTTTTCTCCACTCGAGGCCTCCTCTGAGCATCTCATTCTCTCTTCCTTGACCCCAATCCCCTCTGTACTCCAGGCTGGCCAAACACTCAGTCGCCTTGCTCTCTTAACAAATCTTATCTCTCCCCTAATTTATTATAGTGGAAATTGCACTGGAGATGAGAGAACATAATCCCTATCTCTGTTAATAGCTGTGTGTCATGGGGTGAGCTATAGAAATCCCCAGAGTCCCCATTTCTTTATCTGTAAAAAACAAAGATAATAATATTTATTCACAGAGCTATTGCAACAGGCTACATTAAGTCACGTACTTGAAATTTCCACTCAGAGCCTACATCCTAGGAAATGTTGGGATGCAAATGTCTGGTTATTTGTTTTGATCCCTGTATGTATGTGTATGTATGTATTGCTATTTAAACAACTCATAAGATGTAGCTGAAACAATTCGCTGAGATCAGTTTATCAATAATACCCTTGAGGTTTATTTGGGGAATAGTCATCAAACCAAATGAGTAGATGAAAAGCTCATAATTTGGTAATTCTAATGAAATTTTCAAAACAGAAATATGGAGGACATTTTTCTAATGGATGGTGAGGAGGTTCCTTCAGGTGGAGTAAGGGTGGTATGGGGAGAAAGTGGAGGATTTAGGGCGATGCTGTATAGTTGTTCAGTCCTCAGCCTATACAACCAGGCATGGACACACTGAAGGTAGACATCCATTTGTGAAATGGAAAAAAAAAAAAATGAAGGTGAAAATGGAGGAAAAAACCTCTTAAGGTTTTGGGGATGATGAAATGAGACAGTAGAATGCCAATCACTACATGCATTAAAGTTAATTATGATAACAAAATTGTTCATCTGCCTGGCTCTTTTATAGTGTTGAGACTAGAAGTTCTAGTATAATCACAATAAATGTAACTGAAAACTTTAGAATGACTTTAGGAACTCTACTTGGTTCCTTCATGCCATGGTTTATATGATTCCTAATATGTTATGATCATGGACAACCCTATTTCAACCATAAGGTGAGCATCTCGAAGTATATTTTCTAAAGTGTGTAATAGGGAAAGGGAGTTGATAGTTGTGAAATAAACAAATCTAGTTGTATGGATACTCATGTATATCATTGTGTTTAATAATAAACATTATCTCATTTCCTTCATTATGTTTAAAATCTGTAATGTATATCATGACTTTACCATGATTTGAAAAGTAGTTCTAGACTCAAAGTGGGCTGAACTCCTGGCTCAGCCATAAACAGAATGACTTTGAGCTTAACCTTGCTTTCTGAGCCTCACTGTCCTTCAGAAGGGAGGAAAAATATACACACTTTTCACAGTTGGTGTGAGACACATAGAAAGATCACAGGTTTTTTATGAGGCTGAGCCACAACTTTACAAATCCTGAAGCCCTACCCCTGCATTTCTAATGAGATAATAAGTGTACCTACTGTTTAAATAACATTTTTGTTGAATTCTCTCTTACTTGGAGCTCAAAGTATCTTAACTGGTGCATCTCTTATTTTCAGTGCTTCGGAATGTGAGCATATACGTAAGAGAACCAAGTACAAAACTGGCCTGATCTGTGGCTTCTACCACTTATGCTGTAATGTTCTTTACCAGGTTAACCTAAACCAAGAGAGCCTATGTGAGTGTGAGAATGTGTATATGTGTGTCTCTGTGTGTATTTGTAGCTATTTAAACAACTCATAAGACATACCTGAAACAATTCACTGAGATTGGTTTTATTAATAATACAGTTGAGGTATATATTGGGGAATAGTCATCAAACCAAATGAGTCGATGAAAAGCTCGTATTCTAATCATCAGTTTATCTTTCCCTTTAACCTCTGGAAATAGACCAGGAACCTGCTTCTCTCTGGGGAAAAAATGTTAAGAGTCCTGAAAACTCCTTCTGCCTGTAACCTTCCTTTGTAATGTTCATGCACTCTAATATTACAGGATAATCATTTTACTGCAATATCCCCAGAAGAATTTGGAAGTTTGTCATTTCCTGGTTAAAGGTTTCATTATTTGCTTCTGGCAGAAACCTAGTCAGGAAGAATTCATTGGTTTTTAATTCTGAGTTAATACACTCTGTCATTTATTTAAATCTGGGAAATTTACTCACAAAAATAACTCAGCACATTTGTTGTTCTTTAAGGACTGCAGTAAAACTTCACTGAGCGACCTGGAACCCTTTGCAAACAAGGACTAGTTTTAAATATTTGAAAGTAAAATGCAAGTATTTTTGTATACATCTTTAAAAGTTACAAAGTTCAAGATCACAGTCTGATGGATGACCAGAGCAAATTATGTTTTAAAGGTGTCTTTTTAAAAGTGTCCTTCTTGTCTTTTTCTTTTACCACACAGATACATTTTTTTTTAATTAACATATAATGTATTATTTGTTTCAGGGGTACAGGTCTGTGATTCATCATTCTCACACAATTCACAGTTTAAATAATTTGTATTAGCCAAATTAGAAGAAGAAAGGCAATCTGGACCTTGTTCTATGAAATCAAACACAAAGAATTCAGGGTAACTTCTATGTCAAATTAATGGTTCATTAGAACATTGTGTAATCTACCTGAGTGGATAAATGTCACATTTTTAGCTGTTTGGGGAATTTTATGAGACACTGACATGTGAGGACTTTTACACTGGTAGTTTATTTCTCTGCTGTAAAGGATTGCAGAGCAAAAATAAATTAGCATATTAAATTAATACCTAAACAGATTAACATTTTAATGAGCAAACTATCTTTTGTTATATTGGTATTTTTATGACGTTTTTTGGCAATAGGTTAAACTACAAAAATTTGCATTTGCATCTACTTTTAAAATGATAGAAGTTTATCAGGAACAAAAATGCAAAGGAACTTTCAGATCTCCATTAAACTTGACATTATTTTCTAGTAACATTTGCTAAGAATGATAACCCTCAGTGACATTTTATATTCACAGAGGAAACAGGCCAATAGACAAAGTTTCCAGGGGTCATTCTTTTGTTCTTTGCCCCTTTAACATTTAAACACTGCAAACAAGTGTTTCCAATTCCTCTTAGATAATTCAATTTTCACTTTCTTAAACATGAAGCCTATGAAAGATGCTAGATGGAAGTAAAAGTACCTATGGACAGAACTCCAGGAAAGTAGCACCCATGATCCACCTTGAAATGGCCTAGAAAGAGGGTCAAATCTTTCTTTACTCTTCATCTTAAGGGAAGTTGACAGTTTATACGACTGACTTTGAAGATTGACTAGAGATCCTAGAAGGATGAGCATTTCTTTAGGGCTTTGTGGTCACTGGGAGTGGTATACACTAATCCTACTTGGAGAGAATAGTTAGCTTACACTGACAGATATTAGTTCTTTTCAGGAAGTCATCTGAAGTAGTCTTATGAAACATTGTGTCTCAGGGATCCCAGTAGCTGGAATTATGAGATCAGAAAGCTGTGGAAGTTGTTCCACACTGTGTCCTTCTGTGCAGTTCTTCATTCCAGGCACAGACAATGCTTGGAAGGAAATAAAATTACTACTGTATCTTTTGTGTTCTCAGCTGCCTCTGTAACCATCTGAACTCAAAGATACCAGGTCAGTGTGTGGAGTCAGTATAGGGGATGGTGGAGACAAAGATGGAAGAAGAAAACTAAATAAGGAAGGACTGTAAATGTTTAAGAAGAAAAGAGAATTTATTTGATTTACTATTAATTGAGTTCTCTGCACCTTATAATCCCTTTTAGAGTAAACACCACAAAAAAGAATGGTGACAGCTCTGCCCTTGGTGACTCTAGGTACATGCCACTCCTACACCATCTCCAGGCCATTGTTTGTTGTACTTCTGTGTTTATCAGGCTCCTCTGGTACGTAACATAAACATTTTGTCTGTTTTAGGTGTGGAACAGTTTCCCTTACCATGGACAAGGGTGCAATAGGAGGCCTAAGGTACATGCATTTAGAACGTCCTTAAAACAATACACCTTTCTGTATTCCAGAGAGAGGCCAAAATCCCCTCATGTCTGCAGGGATTTGCTGTCCTTTCTTGGACTCATTATGGGTTCACAGAAGTAGGATCTGTTATCCATGAGATGGGTGAAGGGTAGGGAGGAAAAGTGCCCTTCAAAGCTGTTCTGGATGTTTCTGTTTTCCTGTTTTTACAATAAATAAAAGTGCTGGGTATGGCTGGGTTATGAAGAGTGAACAAACGATGTGATTGGGTCTAGTAGACTTGACTGCATTCACTCATTTGCTCATTCATACCCTTTTCTTCATTCATTTACTCAAATACCTACTGAAAGCCCACTACGTGCCTGGTACTCCACAAAACTCTAAGGGTACAATGATGAGTGAAAACAGACATAATCAGGTCACTGGTCTGTTAGCGTGGCACTCACTGGTCAGTAACAATCAGTCCTGATTATTATCTTACTTTTGGATGTCCCTTTATAATTAATGTACACCTTCTTATCCAAATTGTGAGTTATAGACTTACTAAAAGATTCCAAACTTTTTTGGGGAGGATATTATTTAATTTCAGTGATTATAATATATTCATGCATCTTGGAATTGATGTTAACTTCTTTTAGGGTCATGACAACCTTGCAGCATTAAAGTTTATTAGAATTTGCTTCAAATTTACTCAGAGAGACAGAGATGGAGAGAGGCCAGACCAAAGCCAGAAGCCAAGGTTCTGGTTATCCATTTACTGAGACTGCTCCAAACACCCTCCTGTGGCTCCAGGTATTATAAAACGTGTAATGAGAGAAGAGTGATCCTTCCAAATCACAGAAGATCAGAAACCTATTGACAGAGAGTGAACCTTTTTGGTCTCACTGCTTAAGTAAGAATTTTCAAAGCAAACATTTCAAACCTCCACTTGTAACACTGTTTACAGAGAAAATACACCCTGTGTTTACTGTGGGGACTGGAATGTAGCCTTAAAAATAAAGGCAAAGGGATTCCCGGGTGAAAAGAGGTCAAACTGTAGGGAAACTAAGACAGTCATTTTTCTCAGTCCTAATTCTGAGCAACACCATATCTCCTGCCAGTAATCTACCTGGTTACATCTGGTATAAACTGGGATGGTAGCCACATCCATAATCATTGAATAAACAACCTATTAATGGCAACTGTTTGAAAGATAAGGAAGGATTTCAGATCCTCAAGTTGTTTTTTTCTGAGGGAGGCTTAGTTCAAAACCTGGCTCATCCCCATTCAGTGTTATCCACGGAAAGGGCTGGCCACCTGCTTCTGCCTTCCCCCTTCCATAAAGATGATGTTGTGTCACAGCACACAATAATCTCCTACTCACTGCTTTTAATAGTATTATTTTTATTGAGCAAAATTCTAACTGCTCAGAGCTAACTATTACTGTTCAATCCGAGGGCACACATTAGGAGTAATGTTATTACTACAAAGACAGAAACTGCACTTTTCTCTCCATCCAGTCATGCCTGCTGTTTTTCATTGTAAAGCATTAACAAGAAGTGATTATTCATGTGTAAAACAACAAATATAGGCAACCTCCCTTAAAAAGATAATTAAAATATTTTAATACATTTTGTTTGTTTAGCCTAAAATAATATTTCTAAGGTCATTTCTGATATGCTGCAAGAATTGGCAATGCACTATACTCCCTCATTTAAAAATCATAATTGTAATTGTTCATCTCTTCTCTCATTTACTCATTCCATCAATAATATCTATTAAGCACCTACTGTATGCCAAGCATCTGTGTGCAGGGGAAAAGAAATATGTTCCTTGTTCTCATGGAGCTAAAAGCCTAGTGAAAGAGATTATTCTTGGGGCGCCTGGGTAGCTCAGTGGGTTAAAGCCTCTGCCTTCAGCTCGGGTCGTGATCCCAGGGTCCTGGGATCGAGTCCCACATCGGGCTCTCTACTCAGCAGGGAGCCTGCTTCCTCCTCTCTCTGACTGACTCTCTGCCTACTTGTAATCTCTGTCTGTCAAATAAATAAAATCTTTAAAAAAAAATAAAGAAAGAGATTATTCTTTAAAAAATTGTATATTAATCAAATCTTTGTAAATTTATAGTAAAATTCAACAGGGTAATGTGGTCTTAAAACAAAGTTCCTCATTAATTATTAATTACTTTTAATATATATATTTGGCTAGGTCAGAAATATCAGTCTTAATTAAAGCTGGGCTCCTTTTTCCTCTTGAACATGAGAATGCTTTCCTTCTATAGGGTCTCTGCAGAGGATGACATAGACATATAGTCAGTTCAGTATAAGACAATGAAGTAGTCATAGTATACATCACTGTATATTGACATAATTACAGTAATATAAATTTAAATAAAGAATAGACACATGGACAATTAAGCATAATTCAATGTATGCACTTTACTAAAATTGTAAGACCATAAAAGAGTGAAAGATATGAGGGGAGGAGCCATTGAGGACTGAGTTAAAAAAAAAAAAAAAGGAAGAAATGGTGAAAAAAAGGAATAAATTCACAGAGAATTCAAGACACCCAGCCATTGTCTTCTTTATGGTTATTTGGTCAGTCCTCTCATGGAAAGAATGCCTTGATCCCTTTCCAGACATTCTCCTGGACTCTTAATGGGTTCCTTCTTGTCTACTTACTCAAAAGAACAAGGAAAGGAAGAGGGAGGTGTCATTCAGCTTTCTCATCATAAACAAAGTTCTATCCTGCTGGATGGGATTGGGCTTTCATTGGAAAGCCTGGTAGAAAAGTAAGAGAAAAGAGGAGAGCCCCAGTTTGTTGAGGATCATGCCTCAAATGTCAAACCAGGTGCAAATAAAAGTGGTCTGAAAAAAGCACATTAGGGCAAGGACCAACAGGGTCTTTTATTTTCCTTCTTCTCTTTATGATATTAGGAAGGGTGAACACTCAAAGAAATGTTGTTGACTCATTGACTAAATGAAGAACAGTGGTCCCTTTATTTTATTTTGTCTTGATAAGATTTATTTTTAGATTTATTTTAGAGTATCTCATCTTAAGCTCATAGTTCTGGAAGGGATCTTAAAAATGGTCTAATCCAACCCCCTTGTTTTATGGATTAAAAAATTATAGACCAGAGTGTCGAGGTAATTTGTTCAAGAACAATTACTTAGGGGGCAAAGTTGAGACCAGAAATCAGATCTTCCAGTCTCCACAAAAGTAGAAAATAATTTAGAATTTTTAAGACTTTGTTTAAATCTGTGATCTTATTTATATCTGTCTCTGTTTCCTTTGTATAATGGCAATTATAATTGTTCACAGGGAAATTGTGAGGAATAGATGGGAAAAAATATATGAAAAACACCTAACAGAGTACCAGAATCTTCATAGGTGCTTGCCTTTACAGCCTCTTTAACTGTGATTAAGATATTTTAGAGCATGACTTCTGAAGCTAATTGAAATAATAGTATTAATGGGAGATCAATGTGAGAATTGAAGTCATACACACACACTTATATGTATGTGCACACACAATGGTTTCCTTCCACAGTAAATAATGACCATATATTTGAAGTTCTTGGTAATGCCTTAATAAATGCCAATTATATTAATAATGAATACCACTAACTGAGCACTAACTGTATGTGACGTATTGTGTCACTTCAATTACATACATTAATTCTAATTCTGGCAATGATCTTACAGAGCACTTCACAGGTGTGATATGTACTCACAAGAGGCATAGTTGTTGAGTAATGTTGCCCATGGTCCAACAACTAGCATAAGAAATAGATGAATGTTATGGAAAAATTTTCAACCCTCAGATTTTTTTCCCTGCAGAATAAAGAGAGGTTATTTCTTAAAATTCTGTCCAGCACAGATGCCTAGACACTTAAACTAGCAGCTGTTTTCCTTGAATTTCAATGGGCAATGTTGCTAGGCTTGAATGGTCAGGACCATAAACCTGGGTAATTTAAAGATGGAACAAAGGGCATAGACGACGATTTCTTCCAAGCACACACCTGCTGGGAGCTATGAGTAACTATCCCTAAGGTCAGACTTAATTGGATTTAGATCTAAATGAACTCTGACGTGTTGATTATTCACTGCTTGAAAGCAGAAGGAAGAAAAATGCTAAGGTGAGAGGTCAGGAGTGTAAGCTTTTCTCTTTCTCTCCTGTGGTTCTCAAAAGTTCCCGCTGAGGACTTATTTTTACTCAGGTCTTGTATTTTCACTTCTACAGTGGGGAACCTAAATATTCTGGTCCTATATCCATTCCAAATATGTATCTTTCCTCACAGACTCAAGTTCTACTGAGTTCTAGAATCAGTCCAGTGATGACTATTAGGAGCTTTACCAAAGGCAACACCAAGTATTTGGCGATATAATTCAAGAGTTCTCACAATTACTCGCCTCCACAGAATTTCAAGAAGGGAAGTAGGCAATCTTAGAGATGATAGGAGTGTTAGGGTGAGTAAGAGTGAGTAAATTTTCTGCTCTATCCCAAGTTTTGTGTATTTTAGCCTCAGTTAATTTTCATAATTATTATTCTCATTTTAAGTACAATTCTTATCCTCGTTTTATGAAGAAGCAATTGAAATTGGCTTAGAGATCTAATGGCAGGCAACCATAAATGACATAGTTGTTATTCAAAATGCAGCTCTGTCTGATTCTGGCAGCCAGAGCTCTGAGAGGATGATTGTCCTGACCTGGTTATTGCAGGCTAGATAACAGGTTAAACTCATCAAAAAACGTTCCTGGAGAAGTTGGGTCCTGAGCTGGAAGACAAAAAAGGAAAAATAGGTGGCTTGATTGCCTCCTACTACTTATGTCTGGCCCCTGAGATAGGCTTTGGGAGGGCTGGCAGCAAGAGTGTGGCCTACTTGAAGTGGCAGGCACAGAAAAATAAGTAACCTGGGGGTAGAATAAGATGTGAAAAGAGCAATCTGAAGGATTCAAGAGAAGCTTCTTTGAGTTTGGAGCTGGACGCAGGGATGAGGCTAGAGACAGCCTGGTGGTTGTTTCAACATAGCAGGAGAGCCACTGGTTGCTTGAGAACCAAAAAAACAATCTGGGAGCCAGCGAGTGGGAAGAGACTAGACTGGTCACTTGTTAAAGATCAATAGGTATATTGAAGATTCTGGAAAGGAAATACACCTGTTTGATAGTAACACAGTTTCCATACTAAGTGAGATCCATGACAGAAAAGATGAATTTGAGAGAAGATTTTAGAGAAGAAAAAGGCCACAAGTCAATGTTGACTCTATTGGTCTACCATAGCTCAACCTATATTTGTCAGGCATGATTCTTTCACTTAATAAATATGTACTGAATACCTCCTGTGGATTGGGCTACTATGGATATGAGAGTCTCCACAATGTCTATTTGAACTACAGCAGTGTATCAGGGTCTGCATGGAGGGAAAAAAAAAAAAAGTTATTTCTTGGATTTCAGTGAAGGTGACATAAAATTGATGACCACTGAATCACTGATGGAAAATTCACTGTAGAAATTTAAGTGCCTTTGAAGATGAGATGGGATTAATTAGATGACTATCCTAGTGCAGGTGAAGTGTCGATTGTGTTGAATAAAATGGAAACAGGAGGACCTTTGCTTTGGGAGGAAACTGAATAGGAAATGTGGGTGAGTTTTATAATGACAACAGTAGTTCCCATTTGGGGACCCTGTACTTTTCAACTGTGCTAGATGCCTTACTTATACACCAGTTTGCACTATGGCTTTGTGACTGAATTATTACCCTCATTTTATCATTGAAGAGTAGGATGACCAGCCACTTATCTACCTGGGACTGAGGGGTTTCCCTGACTGGAGACTTTTCGTGCTAAAGCTGGGAGAGTCCCAGACAAAATGTAATGGTTTGTTACCTTGGGGGAAACCAAGGATCACCAAGGCACAAGTCAAAAAAGAGAATATGAGGGATGCTTGGGTGCCTCAGTCTGTTAAGTGGCTGCCTTGACTCAGGTCATGATCTCAGGGTCCTGGGATCGAGTCCTGCATCGGGTTCCCTGCTCAGCGGAAAGTCCGCTTCTCCCTCTAGTCTCTCCCTCCCTCCTGTTCATGCTTACTCTCTCCCTCTCTCTCAAAATAAATAAATAAATAAATAATCCTTAAAAAAAAAAGAGAGAGAGAATATGAACTCATGCCCAAGATTTCCAGATGTCTTTCTGTTACACCACACTGCCTCAATCTTTAGAAATCCCAAACTTACCAATATCAGATCACATATTTTCTAACTATGTAAGGATGACAAAGTTTTTCTTTCTTGAATCAAATAACTTCCATGCCATCTCTTCTGTTAAATTGCTCACTGCTGTTGTCTTGACCATTAATCCCAATTATGATCTAGCAGATCTTTGACTTACAAGCTCTTTCAACACAGGAGAAACATATTTATATATTAAACCTTTTCATTTTTTGGTTTTTCAGTTAAAATCTTAAAGTGGTACAACAGAACTCCAAAAGAGATTGTGTCTATAAGAGACTAGCATCTGCAAGAAAATGAAATGAAAAATCAAAGTCCAGCTGTTTTGTCCATAAGCCAAACATGATGCTATTTGGGGACATCTGGAGATTTGATTGAACTTTTTTGATTTTCATACAGATGTTCAGTGTCATATAGACACAGCCATAAGTGAACATGGAAAGATATGCATAATGGTATTTCACTATGTAATTGCCATAAGGAAACCATTCATAACACTAATGTCTATGGACAGAATGAAGACTCACCCTATTGGCCTAGACTGTTATATCAATTATATTTTATAGTATGTGGTTATGTTCTAGGACATTATTTTGATCCAGAAAGGGATGCCATGAGGTAGACATCATGGATTTTGAAATTAGTTATTTTATAGCCCTTTTCTTTTTAAAAGTTCTAATTGGTTAGATGCAAGCAGGAAAAGTAGATTGCCTGGGCTTTCTTAAATAACTAAACAAGCTTATTTAAGACTTGTTTAAAAATGATTCAAATAATCCAAACTTGAAAATGATGTCACATTCTAACTAAAGATCGTCCTAGGGTTCAGTGTACTCTGCAATCAGCTCGTCCCCCGTTTGACTGTTGTGTGAAACAGCTGCATTATCTGCATTTTGCCAAGTAAACAAACTCTTCACTGTGTAACAGTGTTTGTTGCTTGCTAATGTGCTAGTGGTTAAAAACTGCTTAAAAACTCTAATTACACATTTTCATATAATGCAGAGGTGGTGTGGGGCAAGCTTCATTACTTGAAGATGTATGTGTACAAACTACACCTACATAATTTGTCTGGTGAATAAATGTCCGAAAAATAATATCAAGTCTTAACTGATTGCTCACAATGCACTGAAAATGGAATTAAACATGTAAAGTGTACAATATTACTTAATCTACAAAATAATCCTCTGAGGTGGCCTTATTATCTTCATTTCACAGACGAGTTAACTGAGGTGCAGAAACGTTAAGCAAAGGACTCACTTCAGGTTCTTTCTATCTAGCGTAAGGCAGAAGTGATTTTTGAACCCAGGTTGTCTAGCCTCCAGAACCCATGCATTAGCTTTTATGCTCTGCTGCCTCTTCTTTTTTTAAAACATTTATTTGAGAGAGGGAAAGAGAATGCACATGGATGCATGCGGGTGCGGGTGCGGGGGAGGGGCAGAGGGAGAGACTCTCAAGTGGACTCCTCACTGAGTGCATGGGTTCCTTCCCCAGACCCTGAGATCATAACCTGAGCTGAAATCAAGAGTCAGCTGTTTAACTGACTGAGCCACGCAGGCATCCCTCTGCTGCCTCTTCTTAAAGTGAGTATCTGATGGCAGAGACCTAGATTTGCTAAGAGCCCCAAGACTGGTGTAAGACCACTGTCAAACATAAACATGCACAGATCATTTTATGACTATTTCATTAGAAAACGTTTTGACAGAGAGGACCTGCCTCCGCATGTAGGTGGGGGAAGTACACATTGGGTATACAAACCCCGCTAGCACACATTCAAAATGATTCAGTCAGTGGGTTAGCAAAGGTTGTTTTAAGCCAAATGACACCTGTAAAAGAAAGTTATGTTGCTGTTCTTTCCTTTTAAATCTGAACTTCTTACTTACTGGTCTGGTCTGTTGCAAACATTGATGTGTCATAAAAAATACGTTGCCTTATAAATCACATCTCTCCTGTAGGAGATTACAACATTTTTTATAGCCCATCTGAACCTCTTGAAGCTTTGTTTCTTCAGAATCTATTCCAGTTACACAGAGATGAGGTTTTTACTTCAAAGGAAGCAGTTATGAAATCTAGCTGTGCAGAACACAAAACTACCTCCTTAAGGTTTTTTTTTAATGAGTGTTACCTCACTCATTTTTTGTAATTGCCATTTAAAAATTCACAATACACGTAATAAAGGACACACCTTTTATGTTACCCACTGCTAATTTGAAAAATGTATGCAAACAAGTTGGAAAAATAATGTGTCAGCTCTCTTATCTTAAATCTTATCTCCTTTCACTGGAATTTACTGGAAGAGACATCTCATTTCCTGGAAAACCACAGGCTTTAGTGTATTGAACACGTAGCACATTAAGAAATTTCATTATACATACCCACAGAGTCAGGGATTTTAAGCCAAATGGCTGCATTTTTCAGTGTGAAAATTTAAAAGGAAGAATAATTACGCTACTCACTGTTTAATAGAGTAACACGTGACATTAGTTAGGTTGTTTTGCTTTCTTTGAAAAGAATGCTCATCAAATACTATGTGAAAGACCATGTTTACCTACCAACATAATAACACCTTTCATTTATGTGGCCATTCGTTGCTTCCAAAGAGCTTTTACATTTATTACATAATTGGATGATATCATTTGAACACTTGAAATTATACTCCAGATACAGTCCAGTAACTGTTTTCTGAACATGAAATTCAAGGTAGATATGCTTTTCAGGCACTGCCTTGACTAAAAAAAGGTAACATAAAATAATACTGTTCTAGTCCCAAAGGGATTTCAGACAAAGAAACAAAAAGATAAAAAACAAAAACAAAACAAAAAAACAAAAACACCACCACAACAACAATATCTCGCCCACTGTTAAACTGCAGTGTAATTTACAAGAGGAACTTTTGTTAAAAGATTTTTCCCAACTGGGCCAGACTACAATTTAACAGTCAGTTCTTAGAAGATTAAGTGCTTCACCTTGAGTGTTTTTGGTTTTTTTTTTATGGCTGCTTCTAACAGTGGTATCTCACCTTAGATATAAAATATCACCTCAGAGAGATGAGCTAATGGTGTGTCTGAAGGAACTTCTACTGGGAATCTCCATGAGTGAGATGCACAGTCAGGGAATACCATGGTGGATGCAAAGCAGTGTGGGAAAATGGAGAGAACACAGACTTTGCAGTCAAAATGCCTTTGATTAAAATCCAGGCTACTCTGTTTACTAACTTGAAAGTCTTGGACAGTTCACATCAACTATTTGAGCCTTAGTTTCCTTATCTCTGCAGTGAATGTGATAATATCCTTTATTTTTCATAGGGTTATTGGGAATATCAATTCTAATATTGTATGTAAACATTTAGTTGGTGCACAAGATATTAAATAATAAGTAGATTCATTGCCCATTTATTATTAGGCCTATCTCCTTGCTACTGAAATGCTTTAGGCAGATATCCAAGAGGGTATAGACCAAGAAACATATTTCAGGGGAATAAAGAGGAAGAAAGAGGTCTAGTGAAGATGGTTTCCTGGATTGTGCCTTGGGAAGCTAGATGATGATGATGATGATGATGATGATGATGGTATTCAATAAAACTAGAAATAGTGGGAGATGAAGGAGATAGAATGAGAAAACTAGGGGGAGAAAAAGAGAGCAAAATTATATGGTATAGCACATTTGTCTTGCTCACTTCCGAATCCCTAGGTCCTAACAAGGTCCCTGGAACAAAGTAGGTAATGATTATGTATATAGAAATTAGTGAATGAGAAAATCACATACTTAGCAAATGACAAATACTTATTAGCAAATAATATTATTAGGTAACTCAGACTAATTCAATGACCATATTTGAATTTGAAGTATGATCCAAAAAATATGGATCAGAGAATATTCTTATCAGAAATATATAAATATCTAACCTGGTATTTATGCTTTTTTTCAAGGGACACAGTAAAAAAAAAAAACTCATATGCATTTCTTTTTTTTTTTTTAAGATTTTATTTATTTATTTCACAGACAGAGACCACAAGGAGGCAGAGAGGTAGGCAGAGAGAGAGGGGGGAAGCAGGCTCCCTGCCGAGCAGAGAGCCCGATGTGGGGCTTGATGCCAGGACCCTGGGCTCATGACCTGAGCTGAAGATAGAGGCTTTAACCCACTGAGCCACCCATGTGCCCCTCGTATGCATTTCTAATAACATGGATTGAGAACGAAACATACAGAAGAATAACATTACCTAGAAAAATCAGGAAATGGTTCCTTTCCTAGGTGCAATATGCTAGGGATTAGAGGCCTTACTCTTTTTTTGACCATTTCACATTCCTATTTGGGTATACACAAGTCTAAGAAATCATTGGTCTCTGGCAAGAATATGCAACGAGAGAAAGATAGTCTCTTCAACAAATGGTGTTGGGAAAACTGGACAGCTACGTGCAAAAGAATGAGCCTGGACCACTTTCTTATGCAACACCCAAAAATAAATTCAAAGTGTATTAGGGACCTAAATGTGAGACCTGAAATCATAAAAATCCTAGAAGAGAGCGCAGGCAGTAATTTCTCTGACACTGACTGTAGCAACATTTTTCTAGATATGTCTCCTGAGGTAAGGGAAAAAAAAAAATAAAGTATTGGAACTACATCACAATTAAAAGCTTCTGCACAGCAAAGGAAACAATCAACAAAACCAAAAGACAATCTACAGAATGGAAGAACATATTTGCAAGTGACATATTTGACAAAGGGTTACTACACAAAATATATGAAGAATTTATATAACTCAATACAAAAAAACCCCCAAATAATCCAATTAAATAATAGGCAGAAGACATGAACAGACATTTTTCTGAAGAAGACATACAGATGACCAGCATTCACATGAAAAGATGCTCAACATCACTCATCATCAGGGAAATGCAAATCAAAACTACAATGAGGTAACACCTCACACCTGTCAGAATGGTTAAATGAAACACACACACACACACAGACACGCAAGAAACAGCAAGTGTTTCTGAGGATGTGGAGAAAAGGGAACCTGCTTGCACTGTTGGTGGGAATGCACACTGGTGCAGCCACTCTGGAAAAGAGTATGGCGCTTCCTCAAACACTAAAAACAGAACTATCCTATGATCCAGTAATCACACTGCTAGGTATTTACCTAAACAATACAAAGCACTTATTTGAAAGTGTTTTTTGTAGCATTATTTACAATAGTCAAATTATAGAAGTGTCCATTGATAGATAAATGGATAAAGAAGAGATGGGGTGTGTGTGTGTGTGTGTGTGTGTGTGTGTGTAATGGAATATAGATAGATAGGTGAATGGATAGATAGATATTATTCAGCCATGAAAAAGAATGAAATCTTGCCATTTGCAACACTCATGGAGCTAGAGAGTATATTGTTAAGTGAAATAAGTTAGCCAGGGGCGCCTGGGTGGCTCAGTGGGTTAAGCCTCTGCCTTTGGCTCAGGTCATGATCTCAGGGTCCTGGGATCAAGCCCCACATAGGGATATCTGCTCAGTGGAGAGCCTGCTTCCCCACCACCCCGCCCTCTTTCTGCCTGCCTCTCCACCTACTTGTGATCTCTGTCTGTCAAATAAATAAATAAATAAATAAATAAATAAATAAAATCAATAAATAAAATCTTTGAATAAAAATAAAAAAGAAGGGGCCCCTGGGTGGCTCGGTGGGTTAAAGCCTCTGCCTTCTGCTCCTGTTGTGATCCCAGGGTCCTGGGATCGAGCCCCAATAACGGGCTCTCTGCTTGGCAGGGAGCCTGCTTCTCGCCTGCTTCCTCCTCTCTCTCTCTGCCTGTCTCTCTGCCTACTTGTGATCACTGTCCATCAAATAAATAAACAAAATCCTTTAAAAAAATAAATAAATAAGAAATAAGTTAGCCAGACAAAGACAAATACCACGATGATTTCACTCATACATGGAATTTAAGAAACAAAACAAATGAACAAGGAGAAAAAAAGAGAGAGATAAAGAGAGAGACAAACCAAGAAATGGACTAGTAACTATAGAGAACAAACTGGTGGTTACTAGAGGGGAGTTGGGTCAGAGGATGGGTGAAATAGGTGAAGGGGATTAAACTCATCCTTAGTCATCACTTATCATGATGAGCACTGAGTAAGGTACAGAATTCTTGAATCACTATATTGTACACCTGAAACTAATATAAAACTGGTGTTAACTATAATGGAATTAAAATTAAAATTTTGGTATTTTTTTTTTAAATTAAAAGATGTCATTAGTTTCTGGCAGAAAACTTGTCAACTTCCATAAGCTCCTAGTGCTTCCTTTCACCCCTGCCTGAAGACTCAGAAGTGACACAGAGCCCTTTGCTATGTAGAATCCATCTCTTGGGTCAGGACCAAATCAGCACAGTAGTGTGGTTTTTAAAAAATGAGTGTTAACTAAAGGATGGCTTGGATCTTCCCATGGAAAGGTCTTTATTTTCTTTTTCTTTCTTTTCTTTTTGAAAGGTCTTTATTTTCACATATTTATTGGGTAGTTATTTTCAGATACCGTTAAACATCTCTATTCCTAGAGCAATCTCCATTCCCAATTTGTGCTCCATTTGACTTTCCCTTTAAGAGAATCCTGTCTTCAATGCCACTGTAGGTAAGCAGATAATCTATCTGCTATTGATAAAGCACAGCAGTTTTTCCAGGAACCTTGGGCTCTACGAAGCAAAGTGCTACTATAATTACCTATTTACACTTGTTATTTTATTGTGAAATAGGGTAAAATGTGGGAGTGTGGAAACCACATTTGACAGCTGCCTGTGTCCATGAGAAAATGGGAGAAAGAGGCCTTTCAGGCAGGTTCAACAGCGTGTTAGGTTTACTGATGGGGTGAGGTATATCATTTTTAAAGTGTAGATAGGGGGCACCTGGTGGCTCAGTGGGTTAGGCCTCTGCCTCTGGCTCAGGTCATGATCTCAGGGTCCTGGGATGGAGCCCCAGCTTCGGAATCTCTGCTCAGCAGGGAACCTGCTTCCCCTTTCTCTCTGTCTGCCTGCCTCTCTGCCAACTTGTGATCTCTATCTGCCAAATAAGTTAAAAAGTCTTTTTAAAAAAAGGTGTAAATAAATTAGTTGTTGTTGTTGTTGTTGTTTGTTTTGTTTTTTTTTGAAATGAAATGTAGTACTTTAAGGATAAGGACCAACATCTTTGGGAAGTCAATGAGCCCTTGTATTTGAACAGACAAGGTGTTGTGCACTTCTCTTAGAACTTTTGGGCTTTGAATCAGTCTAATATATTTTAGTAGGTAAGCATTCTCTAATACATATGGAATAGTATGATCTTAAAAAATTTAATGCTAATACATAAAAGAGCCATTTGCTAAATGCATGAATTAGCAGCAGATTTAATTTAGAATTGGCAAGAGATTCTGGACAACAGCAATGTCTTCTCAGTAGGAGAGCCACACAGTGGTCTGCATTTTGCTCCCCACTGCTCACATGTAGTGGTGGAAACGGGATACATTCACACATCTCCCAGGACAAGACTGAGTGGGCCAAGTAATGTGTTGATGGTGCGTTTTTCCAGGAGTGAGGCCCTGAAAACATTTATTAGCAATAGCACAGAGTTCTAGAAACTGCTTTAAAAAAAGAAGAATGTCACTCTATGACAGCTTAAAACTACCTTGGGATCCAACTGTCTTGGAGCTGCGTAGACATCAGTGATCTAAATAAAACCCTATGACTCTTGTAGATGCATTTAATTTTATCCTGAACAGGCTAAAAAGCTCATATGATTATCTTCACTTCTTAACATTCCTTTGTGAGCTCTTGTTTGCATCTTCTTCATTCACTTACTCCCTTTTTTTCTCCTTCACTTCTATGATCCTTTCATCAATATACGAGGTTTAAAGAGTAGAGGAGAGGGAATGAAATTCCACAATTGGTTTTATCTGCTCCTCTGCTGCATGAGGGACTCAGGGGACCATCTCTCCCACCCAGCCTGCTGTTTTTTAGCTTGGGACAGGAATGTGCCTAGTACCCCTTGGGTTCTGGCACAAGATTTCTCCAGCAGAGAGAGCACAACCTGTATAAATTGGTAAGAGAGGCAGTGTGGGAAGAAAGAAACTGGCTTTTGTCATCACAGACCCTAAACCAGTGTCTTAGAACCAGAAGAGACCCTAGGGAAATGCTGACCTGATTTATTGATTTACTTCCCAAATATTTGCCAAGACTCCTTGTTAGGCACTGGGGATGCAGAAATGCCAGTCCTTCAGAATCTCTCGTATCTTAGTTAACTATAATCATAATACAAAGCTTAAATTTGTGTGTGGTATATGTATATGTAATATATATGTATATGTATGCACACACACACACACACAATTTGATAAGAGATTCATGGGAGCTCAAAAAAGGAACCACTAAAAAAAAAAAAACAAAAACAAAAAACGGAACCACTAGTTCTGAGGTTGGGAGGAAGGAGAAATTTTAGTAAGTAACAACATGCAAAGACCCAGAAAAATGGAAGAGCACACCACTTTCGATAAATGAGGAAAGGTTGGAGGTACAGGTATGAGGTCCCTAGAATTGAAACGAGATGAGGACAATAAAGTAAGTCATGGGAATCAAGATGTCATTGATAATTTTGACATTCATTTCAGTGGAATGCAAGAGGCCAGCTACAGTGAGACAGGGGGAGGATGATAAAGAGAATAGGTGTACAGATTAGCATTGGACGGAATAGCATTGTATTGGACGACAATCCCCTTTTGTTAATTAACAGCAAAGAGAGGGAGATGTGTAGAACAATGGGAACTCATGCAGCTTTCTGCTACACCTGCTTTGAAGCAATTTGGCACTATTCAGTAAAGGTGAAGGGTGCACATTCTCAGACCAGGTTACACTACCAGGTATGCACATTGCATGTATATAAGGAGGACATTATCTAAGTAACCATCGACCCAATAGACATTTTTAAATGTGGCATATTCAGTAGGCTACCATCCTGAAGTTCAAACGGTCTCAGTATGCATGTGTCAAAGTGGAAACACATCTGTAGGATAATACTGAGGGAAGAAAGCAAGTGGTAGATCGGTGTATATAAACAGATACATCTTCATTTGTGGAATAAGTAAAAAACAATTGACAGTAAGATCTCACTCTTACTGAATCTTGTATCTCTAACTTTCAGTTTTGCAAGTAATTTGGGAAACAGGCATGGAAAAGAATACCATGTAGCAATGAACAATAAACCATCTATAACTGCATACAACTGTACAGATGAATCTTACAAACATGACATAAAACAAACAAAACCAGAAAGCAAAGAGTACATACTGCACAATTTATATAAAAGCAAAACCAAAACCAAAAAGTCAAAGCCAGTGTATCCTGGCAGAAATCCTGGCAGGATAATATATTTTGGTGGAGGGTAGGGAGTATGAAGGGGCACACAGTGGGTCTTCTAAGGTGCTGGTAATGTCTTCTTTCTTGATCTGGATCCTGTTAATAGAGATGTTTTCAGTTCATGAAAAGTCATTTAACTGCAAACTTACTAAATGTTTACTTTTCTGAATGTATGCTCTACTGCAGTAAATGTGTAAAAATGTTATTTGATGGGGCGCCTGGGTGGCTCAGTTGGTTAAGCAACTGCTGTAGGCTCAGGTCATGATCCTGGAGTCCCAGGATCGAATCTCGCATCTGGCTGTTTATTTGTGATATTTCATTATGAAATAACAAGAAACCCAGGATTCCACTTAAGAATGACAGATGGGGAAAGCACCAGTTAGTTGGCAGTGATAGAAAACGAGAAATCCGAGGTTCAGAGATCACGGAAGATGGGCTGCAGCAAAACCAAAACTCCTCTTGTCTCCTCACTTGTCATCCTAGTGCGGTGCTGTCCTCTTGTATGGATAGATGTTCTCTTTTTATTTTGGAAACACATCTGGCTTCTGCCTTTAAGTCTCGTGCAGTGCCCTTATTCTGTGTCACTAACTATATTTATCAACAATGAAAGAACTTTGCAACCCTCCTAACAGCTGGTGATACTTTAAAACACTGCTTCAGAGGTAGATGAAAGAATGACAATGCTTCCTTCTCTACTTATCAGATTTTCCCAGAAAAGAAGAATGGACCACACCAAGTCTTTATGAGGTATTATTTTTAAAGACACCTCAGGGTAATAAAAAAAAAACTTGTCAAAGAGGTTCTGGCATTCACCCTCTTTGGTCTTTAAAATAGAAATGTAACCTTATCAATGGGTAATAGGTACTCACTTTTCTGACCTTATGAAAAACATTGTGAATTTTGGGGCAGAGTGGAGGGATGGTGTGAGGAATTTAGGATGATGTTTGATTTTAAATACACCAAATATTTGGAAACTGTGTCTCAGATAGTGAAACCTTCAAATAGTGTGGGAGATGTTTCAGGAAGTTCCAAAAGTACTCAATTCACTCTTCATAAATACAATAGAGAGGATACAGTGCCCCTTATAGCACACTGCTTACCCTCTCTGTGCAGTTCCTGTGCTACTGCCCTCACTTAAATGCTCAGATGATCCCAGGGCATTTAATTCATGTCACTTCAGAACATCACACTTGATTGCAGAATTTAAAGAAAACAAACACACTGTTGAAATGTGCCGGATGCCTGGGGGACTTTAGCTTACTGTGTAAAGATGGATGGGGAAAAGCCTTCCAGATTTAACTTTTATGTATCTTGAAACTAAAGAAATGAGAAAATGATACATTTCAGGTTATAGTTGGGCATTTCCATCAGAGAGAGGTTGAGCAGCCCAGCACTCGTTAATTTTAAGGCTCGGCATGATCTTGAGAGCCTGTTAATATCTGCTGCCCCCTGTAGTCTGCTCTTGTAAAAATTCTTAACAAAATCGGGAGAGCTATTTAAAACTCCAGTTGCTCTTCTAAATCCTAAGCACTTGTGGAATTTCATTCTGTCTCTTTTCAGCCCAACTCCACACATCGGAGCGAGGACATGGGGCGAGGCGGAATACATCTATGAGCAGTTGTGATTTCATTGGAGAGAATAAACTGGGGGAAATGATTGCCTTTTAAACATGCAGATTGTATTATATGGAGAAAGCTGCTCAAATAAATATGATTTTCTTTAAAAAAGCAAAGGGAGCGTCTGTTTATTAAACTACTTTCTCAATTTCCTATTGCCTTCTGAATTGGTTGTGGGACATGATTGCCTTTGTCTCCAAGCACAATAGCTTCTAATAACATTAAGCTTAAAATAATATAGTAGAAAAGTACAGACTCGTGGTTTGTTCATTTGCTGAAACTAATATCGATGGCAGAAATTTTATCCAAGCCTAAAATAGCACATAGAACACTAGAAATTTAACAATGGCTCAGTGATTAATGAAATTTCATTATAAAGAATCACAATCTAATATCTAACTTTAGTAAAAATTTTGGAACTAGTTTTCACCATGAACAAATGCTGGGGCAAAAGGTAATAAAACTGTTTACTTTAGCAATAGATTTATGAAGAATCAGGAGCAGCTGATCCTAAGATAATTTCACCCCATAGTCTGTGTGACTTGAATAATTTTAGGTTTAATTTCATTATTCAAGTGGCCTATGTATATATAACTCTCATAAAGATAATAAAAGGTATAATTAATTTGTACAGTGCTAAAGCTTCCCTCAGGCACACAAAACGTCTCCTTTAGTTTCTTTAGAATCTATATTATAGATTCAGATTTTTTCCCAAAAAAAGAGACTGATAATTCCAAGCAAATTGGTAAAAACAAAGAGAGAGCTATGGTTTTTCTGAGATCAAAACAAGGCCACTTTTCAAAAAAGTTAAAAAAAAAAAAAAGGAAGGAAGAACCTTTAATACATATCAAATCTTATTAGATGCATGAGAATAAATCAAATTTGTTAATAATAATGTTTATTTAATTTTATTATAAAACTTTCACAGTATAACCATACAATTTCATTTTATGGAGGTAGAAACAGAGACCCAAATCCACTGATTAAGAAATATTGGTTAAATATTCTTGGCTTCCTGCTGTGGAGAATATAAAAGAAGCCTAAGGTGCAGATGCTCTTCTCAAGGTCCTTGAAGACTAACAGGTAAATGAATGAAAAGATAGTAAGCATTTGAGAAGTTTTCCAAAGAGAGATCATTTTTTCTTGGAATTTCCCAAAGGTGTAATCTAAGTGGGCTGACTGAAGAGACAGGGAAGAGCTTCTGAGGTTCAAAGCTCGAAGGGAAGCTCCAAGGGGAGCTCCCATGCCCTAGTGGCATGTGCTGTAAAAGCAGACATAAAAAACATACCAAAGATTTTGGACTGATCCTGGAGATTGCTGGCATCTCCAAAGGGAAACTTGCTCACAAGATTCTTTATACAAGTAACACAAAACAGGAAGGAATATTTTTAGTCAGGAACACCTCAAGGTGGACCCAGAACTCAATATCTAGCTGACCTGATGCGGGACCTGGCCAAGGAGGAAAGAGCCTCCTCTGAGAACCTGGGATAGAGCCTGGCAACCTGAAAAACTGGACATGAACTCTGCTGGAGAGAATTCCCAGCTAGATGGCCAAGTATTCAGTTCAAGCCCCTGTCCCTTTCATAGTGAAAGTTCAAGCATGGGCCAAACTTCTCTGGTCCCCAGTCCTTTAACTGGCTTGTGAAAATAAGTAATACCTCTTCCATCAACAAACATTGTACAATTCTGGTGAAAAGCAAATGCACTTTGTGAATTGTGAAATGCTGTGTAAATTAAGCCTAATTGTGTTCAAGCTTGCATTCAACATACATGACACCTTGTCCCTGATTCACTGGCTGAATCATGGCCATCAAAAGCTCTCTTTCTCTATTCTGCATTCATCCACATCCATTTCTCACTTCCCTGAACTAGATCCACTATTTTCGGGAAGCTCTCTACACTTTATCTACTGTCAGGCTTACTTCTCATGCCTTCAACTCTTATGCATGATTTATAACACATTATTCATTTTAACTCATATTTTCTCTTATATAAGGATATGTTGCCTCTCAGTTGAATTATAACTCCTGAAGGAAAGGGTGTTTGCTTTTTGCTTTTAAAATGACACCAGAACTGGGGCACTTGAGTGGCATAGTCAGTTAAGCATCTTAGTCTTGATTTTGGCTCAGGTCATGATCTCAGGGTCTTGAGATAAAGCCCCACGTTGACTCCACACTCAGCGGGGAGTCTGCTTGAGATTCTCCCCTGTTACCCCTTCCTGACCTGTTCTCTCTCAAATAAATAAATAAGTGTTTTAAAAAATAAAAATAAAAATAAAATGACACCAGAATTATACTTGGAAGCAAAGAAATGGGGAAAGACTAAGTTGAAAAGCTGAGGATTCAAGGAGGGTGGCAGAGGAAAAAAACTGACCCCATGACAAGTAGCCTGGCCATTCTGGCTGTTTTCTTGACAATTATTTATAAAATGAAGAAGATAGTCCGTATGTCCATTATATATGAATAATTATAAGATAATAAATACAGTGAATAAACATGTTATATTACATTATAAACATACAAGATGGCATTAAAAAACTAAAGTAAAAAAGATTTGGTGAGATTTATATTTACCACACTGAATACTTCAAACTAATTGAATATCTAATGCATAAGACTCGGGCAGGGATAAGATCTTGATACAGTTTTTTTCAGTTCTGAGAAATAATCAGCTTATTAGTTTCTCTCCACTGATAACATATTATTCAATTACTGTTAACACTGGTATGATGATACAGAAAGTAGAAACCATGAATATCAGATACACAAGTAATCTTTAAAAGGTCATACTAAGTAGGGGAAATAAAGTGCTGGATTTTACTATTTAACAAGATGTATTTGTTTTATATAGAAGAAGACTATGTTTCATGTTTCAATCAACTCACTGAAAAAGGAAAATATAATACCTGAAAAGGAAAATTGGTAATAATGTAATACAAACAGAACATTTAACTTCACTTTGTGAAAGTTCATTGTTTTGGATTATCTGCATCAGTGACCAACCTATCAATTGTCTCCTTTCATAAACTCCTGTGTCAATTCATTTTTTTTTCTCACTCTCTCTTTGAAGCTGTTGTCTTCCAGCACAGATCTAATAGAGAACTAGGTAAGATGGAAAGATGGTTTATCTGATGAGTGGGGTTTATAAAGTCATCTGGCATACGCTTCAAAGCATTCCAATACAAAAGCACCATAATTACTGTTCTGAACCTGGGTCCCTCCAGTGGTGTTTCTCTGTTTTAACTTATAAACACTTTAAAACTAAAGGTAACAGGCCTTCTTGAAGAGAAGTGAGTTGAACATAATGGACTCTGTGTTTCTGTAATTTAAACATTGACTGTGATCTCAAACAGTGGTACATTTCCAAGGATGGGACTGGGTTTCTGTAGTGTTGTTGCTCTTGTTCAAATATAGATCAGGGCTTCCTCCACCTCTGCATGTGGACAGACAACAAACTGTAGCTGATAAGGGGATGGTGGCATGGAGGTCTCAAAGCAGAAATTTGCTGGAAAAGTGCTTGCAAAACAGATTGTTTCCATTTTTGCTCTCCCCATCCTACAAGAGATGGTTATTTCATGGCCAGAAGCAGTTGTGGGAAGGTTGTTGAGGGTGGTTTAAAGGAAACAGCCTGTGTTTAGACTGGAGTAGATGCTTGGAACCCACAAAAGTGAGCGTTTCTCTTTTTACTAGCATTTGTGATGTGTCACCACGGGGACTGCTAACTCTCGCCCAGATGTTAGTGTGTGCATGCTTTAGGGGCCCTTCTGGGTGAGGGCTTGGCAATCAGCACGGTGCCTTAGACTGTAAAATGGTAAAAGGTCATTGTGTTAAAATCTACACACTTAAAGAGCAGTAAATATTTGTTCAAGTTTTTAGAAAGGAAGCAAACAAAAGATTTGGAAACATGGATGTTCGTGATAAACTAATCCAAATTATTCTAAACAGGCTTGGGCACTTTTTTTTCAGTACATTTTTATTTCTTTCCGAAATGTTTTATGAAGCTCTTTGGTAAATGTAGATGTGTACGAAACCAATGCTAAGCACGGGAAAGGACTATTCTGTTCACCAGTTTTTATCTCTAATGCAACCAGCGGGCTTATGTGACAATGCTATGTAAGTAATTTGTTAAGAATGTCATTTGAGCAAAATAATTAGGCTCAAGGGTATTATTGTGGAGAACACCCATTATTAAAAGATAATAAAATATCTCTCTTAATACATCAAAAATGTATTCTTACAGGTGGTAACTTGTTGTCATATCATTAAAATGTGCACAGTAAAAGAGATGTTGACTTTTAAAGACTACAGCAGCCAAAGAACATTTTGGAGTTTGCTTAGAATTTTTAAGATTCCTAATTGCCTATCTGAAAACAGTCTAATAATAATTTTAAAAGTACACTCTTAATCCTACTAAAGAGCAAACATAAATTTCAGTTATAAACTGAACGGTTCAAATTCTTTATGAGAGTCATACTATTACTATTTCTAGAATAATCAGCCCCGGAGTCAGGTCACCGGTCAGAGTTTGACCCTGAGTGGTGGTGCTCTGCCAATTTCCTGTCCTGATGATATCCATAGAATTAAGTAGGTTGGGAGGGTAATAATGTGGTAACAATAGCATTGTATGAGGCTACAAGGCCTTCCTATAGAATTTTCAAAATGCTAAGAAAAGACAGTCATATTTGTAGGTTGTAAACAAAATCAGCTCGGAATGGAAATTAAACATGGGGGGATATTGTCTCAAATAATCCATCACTGAATAGTTTTTTTTTTTTTTTTAAGATTGATTTGATTATTTTAGTGGGGGAGGGGCAGACTCCTCGCTGAGCAGGGGCCTTCCCTGGGGCTCAGTCTCATCCTGAGATCTTGATCTGAGCCAAATCAAGGAGTCAGTCGCTTAACCAACAAAGCCACAAGGGCGCCCCCCTGAGTGCGGTTTTAGTTGTAAAACAAGTGCTCGTTTTGCATATGATGCTTTTGGTAACTGTGTTAACTGAACTTTATTTTTTGACCACGAATGCTGAAACTGGCAGCTTTATGAAGTTCATTTCAACTTTGATTTTTATTTTTTTAAATAAATAAAAGAATGTGCTGGTGACATAAGTACAAGTACGTAACAATTAAAGGTGTTGATATCCATAGGCATTATCAGATTGGAAAAAGTTGTAGAGAAAAACAAAAGGAAAAGAACAGCCTGGGGAGGCACACAAGTGCAGAAATTAGAGCAGAAGCTGAGAAGGGTGAAATGACTGGGTCAACAGGAAGAGAAGAAGCCAAAGAGCAGTGTTCAGTGATCTTGATGGCTTCACTGGAACGTGATTGTTCTGCACATGTCCCAGTGAGGGACCAATGTACACCATGAGGTGGAACCAACATTTGCATTTTCTGAATGCATCTGATTGTCCCTGGTGCATAGGAACGGGAGCTCAGATAGCCACCTACATTGGCTGGGATAATTTCAGAAAAACAAGTAGCTTCAGAAAAGAGAGAAATAAGTTTATGGCAAAATTCCCTTTCCTTGTTGGGGACAGTGGAAAGGTCAGTATTCACAAATATTGTACTAATGGTTCAAACAAGGATCTATTGTAGAGATGTGTGAACTGCACACACCCATTCTACATCTATTGCTTCACAACAGCAGTATGGGGAAATTAGAGATATGATTCTTGTCTTTAACTTACAGGTGAAAAACAAAGACAGTTTCATATACAAGTAAATCAGAGAAAGACAATCATCATATGATCTCACTGATGTGTGGAATTTGAGAAACAAAACAAAGGAGCATAAAAGAAGGAGGAAAAAATAAAACAAGAGGAAACCAGAAAGGGAGACAAACCAAAAAAGACTCTTCATCATAGGAAACAAAGTGAGGGTTGCTGGAGGGGAGGGACTGGAGGGACAGGATAACTGGGTGATAGACTTTAGAGAGGGCATGTGATGTAATGAGCACTGGGTATTATATAAGACTGATGAATCACAGACCTGTACCTCTACAACCAATAACACATTATATGTTAATTAATTGAATTAAAATGAAATTTAAAAAAAAGGAAAACAAAGACAAATGCTTCAAGAAATTTAAGTAACTTGTCCAAGCTCCTGGCAGAAACAGTGGCAGAATTGATACTAGAATCTATGTATACGGATTCCCAGAACAAGGCTCTTTCTCTTACTTCTCTGTCCACTCATAATCGATGGCACATCTTTGTATAACTTATGCCAGAAAATAAAATACCTGGAACTACTTTGTAACTACATTATATTATTCACTGTTATAGATCTGCAGGTACCTTCTCATTCTAGATCTCATTACTCTCTTTGATCTGACTTTATCATTGCCTTTATTTTTCTCAAAAAAAAGTCATACTGCTGGTTTTCATATGTGTGAAATATTAGAAAATCCTTTCCAAAAACGAGAACTGGAATCATGGGAACAAGAATCACCTCTATGGCTTCATATCAGCAATTTTGAGTAAGTCCATGAAATCTCTGAACCTCAATTTTTTCTTCTTGAAAAATGGCAGATTCAGGTTTAGTGCTTCTCTACACAATCACATACACACTCTCCATTCAGTTGTTAATTAATAAATGTTATATCATTACACACTACACACATATTTAGTCATATATTATTTATTCATTTTCACATCATTTAGTCTTCCACCCAAGTTTCTGGGCATGTGTTTGTTTGCAGCATTGCCATGTGCTGCATTCCCTTGCTTTTCAAACTGTGGTTCCTGGACCAGTAACATCACTGTGACTTAGGAGTTTGTTAGGAATTCAGTCTCCTGTTCCAACCCAGATCTATTAAACCATAACCTATGTTTTTAACCAGATGCTTAGTGATTTGCATGTACTTTGAAGTTTGAGAAATAATACCATAGATCACAAGCTTCTATGAAGGAAAACAAGACTTTGTAACTGTGTATATAGCACATAGTATAGGGTGATTTAAAAACTCTTTTAAAGGCAAATGTAATTTCTATCTCTATTAAGATTTTTAGAAGGTTATAGTAGTAATGAAAATGTTAGATATTTTATTAATTTTTTTACTTGCTTCACATTTTTTGGGGAAGTAATGGAAAATGTATGAAATTAGAATGATGATCAAAATCTCATTTTGTCCTAATTGTCTTGAATAATGGGAAGTCAAATAGTGAACCAATCTCACCAAATTCAGGAAACCAGATCCATTACAGAATTTGCCTAAGGTCACACAGTTAATAAGTGGTTGAGGAGTCTGATTACAAAATCTAATCACATCATATTATAATGGGCAACTGACTCGTAGTTAACACCAGAAACATGTCTAAGGGAAAGTCTTACCATTGCTAGAAGTATGGAACTTTTACTACAGTGAACACTCATGTTCTTTTTAACAGTTGTGGATATTTTACCACATTTGTTTTATTACTTTTTCCTCTCCTTTCTTCCTGAATCGTTTGTGAGTTACTTGCAGTCATCTTGACAGTTCATCCTTTTATAATTCAGTATCTCATAAGAACTAGGATATTTTTCATATAACTGGAGTAAAATTATAAAACTCAGAAAATATAATATGGGCATGATGCTATTATATAATGCATAATCTACAGGAAAATTTCCAATTTTGTCACTGTTTATTTCCCAAACTTGGATGCAATGGAAAATTGAAGTTGGTCATGTTAATTTGTAAAAAATACAGTAATCATGTATTGCTGTGATTTTTTGACATTTTTCTATAAGAATAAATGCACTTGTAGGGAAACTCCCATAATTGATTATACACTTACAATTCATATTTTCATAAAATTGAGGTAAAAATCAACTCAACTGAATTATTTTTCTGATATATATAAACACACATTTTTTCCAACTGAAATGAGCATGGTTGGACATTTTTGGTGTATATACACAATTAAATTGGCTGAGGATACAGACTTGAAACTTGGCAAGTTTGTAAGAAAATAAAACCAGGGTTAGAAGAAAAACCCTTAAAGATGTAAATGACATTAAATATTTGAATTATGAGTATGGAAAAATGAAATAGAACACTGCCTATCTCCAAGGTCATCTTTAACCAGTCATCTCTGGGTGGCCCAAAGTCAAGATGAAGTTAAAGAACTTAATGTAACATGCAAATCAATCCAATGTTTATGAGTGAAACAAATCAAGCAGTTCCAAAGTAAAGGAACTTTGTGGTGATTTTAATTTGCATTTCTGATTGCATTTCTGTTCCTGTTTATCATAGATATGTATGAACTTGGCCTTTCCCTTGGTCTTTCTCCCATGGGTATTCTCTGGTTGCCCTCAGAAGTATTATTCTTTTGGTATATATTAGGCCCTCCAGATGTACTATATTCCTATTTTGAATGTTCAAAGAAGATATGGAACTATGATCATACTTCAGAGAACAAAGAATAAGTCTACTTTTCTTGGTCTCTGGGTTGGCCTAGAATAATTTGTCTTGACACAAGATATTGCCCATACCCTGCAGGTGGGTTGTCCAATGGATTTATTCACAATGACCCTGAGGAAACAAATTAAGTGTAAATTGCTAATGTACACCATGCATTATCAAATGGAAAAATAAATATGACTCTGGTCCAGCTTCATTGGAATATCAAAGTTTAAGTTTTCCTAGTTCAGTCTTTAAATGTGCACAGTTTGGGTTTACATTTTATTTTGATCTGGGTGGATAAATGTAGATAATTCTCTATGTCTGAAGTTTAGAGAGTTACATGGCACATATTTTTAAAAAGCAATGAATATAATATGAGCATGACAGATTCTGTTTTTTTAAGAATCTATGCTCTGAGTTTGGATATTTCTCTGATCAGATGATGTTTAACCCTTAAAATGCTGTTAAAATCAGCATCTTTTGAGGTTCCTGGGTGGATCTGTCAGTTAAGTAACCTTTGGCTCCAGTGGTGATCTCAGGTCCTGGGATTGAACCCCATGATGAGCTTGCTGCTTCTTCCTCCCCCTCTCCCTGTTGCTCCCCCTGCTCATGCTCAATCTCTCTCTCTGTCAAATAAATAAATAAAATCTTAAAACAATTAACATCTTTTATTTTTTCCTTAAAAACTTATGAAAATTTAAAAATTTGAATTGTAAGAGACTCAGCCTTCTTTTTATTGATTTATCTTTTGATGGAAAAAAGTAACTACTCTATCTTGTCCCACAATTCTTTTGCAATTCATTTTAGTGAACTAAAAAAAGAACACAAAGAAGGCAGATAATTGTCAATATCATTTTCTAGCAGTACACCTTTGGGGAAGTTACTTTTGTCTTGATATCCCTCAGTTCCCTCATCTTTAAAATGGGAATAAATTATTTACCTTACAAGATGATCAAATAAGTAAATGAGATAATGCTATGACAGACCAAAAGAAAATAAGTGACCAGTAAATGATAAGAATTTATGTTGTTATTATTCTTATCATTACTACATTATTTTTTTTTCCCCAGTAACATACTACATACAGTAAAGGAAATACTTAAAAAATCATCAAGACACCATCACCATTCTAACTGAATACCTGGAAACATCATCTTTAAAATAAAATGGGACTTCTAGTCACAAACATTTAAAGGGGTTAACAAATAACTCCATAAAAAAACTATAAAATGTGTTTTTGGACAGAAACATAAAAAAACAACCAATTGAGTAGGAATTATTCATAAAAATGTACTGAACTTCAGGGAAGAATGAGAGTTGGTGGTGTTAATGCCTGAAGTCCCTTGGATTCTGCCCACTTCCTCCCCTTACCCTCAAGGTTGATCAGCAGGATAGTTCTGCTAAGGCAAGGTTATCTGTTAAAATCAGCAACTTTACTTAATTTGAGAAATACATGCCTAAAAAATTGTTAGTAGAAGCAGTAGCAAACTCTGTAGTAAATGAATGAGAAAAACTTGCAGTTCTCCTCTCTCAGATTGGAGTTCTACTGGGGCAAATAGCAGACTTTATGACTATCCAGAAATTTAAAAAAGAGATCCTAATAATGAAAGAGGTGTAGAGAAGCTTGATAAACTCTCTATGTATTCCTGGTTGGTTGGAAGGTTACACATGGACAGGGGATATCTGAGAGGACCCAAACTTTCCACATGTCTTTGGATGTCTAGAAGTCAGTGCATAAACAGGGAAGATTTGGAAGGATGCAGGGGAGAGTAAAAATTAGGACAGAATTGACAATTGCCTGAACTTTGCGTGTACTCCCCAATACAGACACATATATTTATAAGCAGAGTGTGCAAACCTTACTGGCCTGAAGCGTTTGAGCACACATTTGAGCCAAGCAGACACTTGAGCTAAGTAGACACAATGGCAATCCTAAGGAAGCTAGGCTAAAAACTAAAAATATGGATGAAATAACTGAGCAGAGATATGAGTAGCTGCACAGGACAACAAAGACAGAGTCCACAGATTAAGCTCAGGAAAATTACTTACAACTGAACATAGAAACAAGCAAAGAAACAAACAGAAAGAAAGGATAGCTCCCGGGGGGGGGGGGGATCAGAATCCAGAGTTACTGTGCTATATTATCTAAAATACTCATTTGTCAACAAAAAAATTTGAGATATGCAAATAAACAGAAAAAATGTGTATTATACTTGGGGAAAAAATGCAGTCAAAAAAATTGTTTCTGAATGGGCCTAGATAATGAATTTACAGGTGCAGGGTTCAGTGAAGCTATTATGAATACAATCAAAGAATAAAACCATGTTATTTTCATAAAGATTTTTATTATTTATTTATTTGAGAGAGAAAGAATGAGAGAGAGAAAGCATGAAAGGGGTGAGAGTCAGAAGGAAAAGCAGACCCCTCACTGAGCAGGGAGCCTGATGTGGAACTAGATCCCAGGACTCCAGGATCATGACCTGAGCTGAAGGTAGTCGCTTAACCAACTGAGCCTCCCAAGCGTCCCTAAAACCATGTTTAAAGAATCAAAGAAATATAATACTGAATCATTAAATTGAGATTATAAATAAAAGAAAAAATAACTATTAAAAAAAAAAACAGAAATTCTTGTGTTGAAAGATTGAATAACAAAGATCAGAATTCACAACAGGGACTCAATAGAAGATACAGAATAGAATAAGAAAGAATCAGTGTTCCTAAAGAGATATCAATAGAAAAATTTCAATCTGAAGAACAGAGAGTAAAAAGTTTGAAGGGAAATGAACAACTTCAGAGACTTATTAGATAATATCATGTCAACTAACATATATGTAATGTGAATCCCGGAAGGAAAAGAGTGAAGGAAGGGAAGTGAAATAATGTTGAAACCTTTCTGCCTTTTTTTTTTTTTTTAAGATATTATTCGTTTATTTGACAGAGAGAGCAAGAGAGTACAAGCAGAGGGAGGAGCAGAGGGAAAAGGAAAAGCAGGCTCCCAGCAGAGCAGGGAGCCCAATGTCAGGCTGGATCCCAGGACCCTAGGGTCATGACCTGAGCTGAAGGCAGATGTTTAACCAACTGAGCCATCCAGGCACCCCAACTTTCTGGTTTAGATGAAAAAGATCCAAGAAGCTAAAGGAATCATATTAGTACAAACTATAGATACAAGAATCTAAAGATCCAAGAAGCTAAAGGATAGATCCAAGAAGCTAAAGGAATTTTAGTAGGACAAACACAAAAATATTCCAACTTAGAAACATTGTAGTCACACTGTTGAATTCTAAAGAAAAGTAGTCTTGAAAGAAAGAAAAGAAAAATGACTCTGCATGCAGGGAAAAAATAGAACAATTAACAGATGACTTCTCATCAGAAACAATAGGGGCCAGAAGGCAGTGGAATGGGGGTATTCCAAGTGCTGAAAAAATTCTCTGCCAAGAATTCAATATTCGGCAAAGCTATGTTTCAAAAATGAAAGTTAAATAAAAATGTTCCAAAGTAGACAAAGAGTAAATGCTTGTTGCTAGCACACTTGCACTACTTTCATGAGGCCCAAAGGAAATGAAATCAAGCGTAATTAGAATGCACAGGAAGAAATGAAGACACTAAACATAAAACTGAAACTATTCAAAGAACGTTTTTATCACACTGAAGTTAAATTAGAAATCAACAACAACAAATAAATTTAGAAAATACATAAATATGTGGAAATTAAGCTAACACTTTAAAACAACCCATGGGACAGAGAAAAATTAAAACAAATAAATTAGAAGATATTTTGAACTGAATAAAAATGAGAGCATGACACACCGAAAACTTAGGGAAGCAGATGAAGTAGTGTTTGGAGGATAGCTTATGGTGATAAATACCTATATTAGGTAAGAAGAAAGGTCTTAAATCAATAATCTAAGCTCCCATCTTAAGAAACAAGAAAAAGAAGAGCTATTAAACTGAAAACAAGCAGAAGGAAGAAAATAAGACTGAATAGAGTTAAATCAGTAATATACAAAATGGAAAAACAACAGAGAAAACTTATGAGGCTTAAAGCTATTTCTTTGGAAATATCAACAAAACTGAAAAACCTTCGAACTGACCAAGAAAGAAAGAGAAGAGACATTAATTTCTAAAGACATTAATTTCTAAAGCTATTGCTACTAACCTTACAGAAATTAAAGGGCTTATATTTTGATATAATTATATAAACCATGAATTATACACAATTACATATAACAAAATCTGTATAATTACATATAATATAAAGATATGTAATTATGAATATCTTGAAAACCAATTATACAACTTAGATAAAAAAAGACAAATTCCTAGAAAGACACAAATTATGAAAACTGACTCAAAAAGAAATAAAACATCTGATGTATAAATTATACATATAGATGTATAAATTAAGCTGGTAATTAAAAACCTTCACACAAAGAGAAGCCAAGGACTAGACTGTTTTGCTGGTTGAGTTTATCAATTTGTCATTTTAAAATAAACTCTTTCAGAAAATGGAGGAAGAGAAAATAATCTTCAACTCATTCCATAACACTGGTATTATTCTGGAGCCAAAACCAAACAAAGACAACACAAGAAAATAGAAACTATAAACCAATATCCCTAGTGAACATACACACAAAAGATTCCTGACAAAATATTAGCAAACTAAATTTACTTACATAAAAAATGGATTATATACCTTGACCAAGTGGAATTTAACCAAAGAATACAAGGTTGGTTTAATTGTTCAAATTTCAATTAATGTAAAAGCCATATTAATAGGAAAAAGGGCAAAGACATACATTTCAATAAGTTCAGAAGAAGTTTTGAAAAATCCAACATCCCTTCCAGATAAGACTTTTCAATGAACTTAACAAAAAATGATTCCATCAACCTGAAATGGGGCATCTACAAAAAGTGCCACAGTTAATATAATACTTAATGATGAATAATTAATATTTTTTCCCTAAGATTGGAAAAAAGACAAAGATATCTAATCTTTCCACTTTAATTTAACATTATTCTACAGGTTCTAGACAATGTAGTGAGGAGAAGAGAAAAAGGAAAAGGAGGGCAATATTGGGGAGGAGAGAAGGAAAGATCTTTACTATCTCAAACCATATGCAAAAATTAAGTCAAAATACATCATAGATATATAAGTGCAAAAGCTGAAATTATAAAAGTATATAAAGTATATACTTCTAGAGGAAAACAGGAGAAATTCTTTGTGACCACAGATAAGATAAAGAGATCTTACATATGAGAATAAAAGCATGATCCATAAAATTAAAAAAAATCAGTAAGTTGAAAGTTATCAAAATTGAAAACTTCTTATCTTCAAATTGCAATTAAGAAAATGAAAGAAAATAAACCATAATCTGAGTTTGTGGGAGAACCCAGAGCATGAGCAGGGGAGGAAATATTTGCAAATTGTATTTCTGATAAAGAACCGTTACAACTCAATAAGGAACAGACAACACAAATAAAAACTGAGCAGAAGACTTAAGGAGACACTTCACAAAAATGATATAAGAATGTTCAATAAAAAATGATGTTCAATTTCATTAGTCATTAAGACATGTAAGTTAAAACTACAGTGTGATGCTAAGACAGCCCCACTAGAAGGGCTATCATAAATAAGACAGATAATACCAAGTGTTGATGATGTGGAGACGGAAAAAGTAGAAATCTTTACATTTCTAGTGGGAATGAAAAATGCCACAATAACTCTAAAATATTTTGACAGTTTTGTAAAAAGTTAAATATGGAATTGCCAGATGACCCAGGAATCCATTCCTAGGTGTCTACTTTAGAAAAGTGAAAACATATGTTCCTATAAAAAATATGTATGCAAATGTTCATAACAGCATTATTTTTAATAAGCCAAACTGGCAATAATCCAAAATGCCATTAAATGATGAGCAGAAAAACAGTATATGGTATATTCATAGACTTGAAATCTATCCAGCAAAAAAAAGAAACAAATTATTGATAAACCCTACAACATGGACGAATCTCAGAAACATTAGGTTAAATGAAGAAAGTCGGGTATAAACACAAAAGACCACATATTTTATAATTCAGTTTATATCAATTTTCCAGAAAGAGCAAATCTGTAGAGATAATAAGCAAGTCAGTAGTTATCTGAGGCCAGGAATGAAATGGGAATTGATTAAAACCAGGAAATTTTAGAGTAACAGAGATGTTTAAACCTTAATTGTGATTATGAATACAAAACTACAAATTTATTAAAAAACACTGAATTGCATACTTTCAATGGGCCGGTTGTATAGTATGCAAATTATACCCTGATAAGACTGTTAAAAATGCAAGGAAAAATTCTACTAAAATCAAGAATATGAATTAATTCAGAAAATGTATAATTTTTTAAAAATTATATTATTTAGTTAAACAAAATAATAATTAAATGTGGAACTAAATTTAAATCTTACCCAATACATTTCTGTAAAAATCTGGTCAAATTACCATGGTTAAAGCTCAGTTTCCTATTCGGTAAAATCAAGGATGTTAATGCTTGTGTTCCTATTTAAAATCATTGTTATGCAACTCAAGTGAAATTTGAAAATGTCTTTTAAGCCATAAAACTCTATACAGATATTAATTATAATGATGATGATGACCTTTCCTGTTAAAGAATCAATTTTGAACAGTCTCTTTTATTCTTTAACTTAAAGATTTCATGGCCATATACCTTGCCATTTTGAGAAGCTCAATAACATCACCTTTGTAATTCACGTCCTCCTCCTTCAAAGTAAATACTATAGAATTTTCATAAAAACAAAGCAAAACAAAAAAAAAACCTTTATGAACATGATTTGATTGTTCTACAGCACAACATGTAGTATAACTTTACTAGGTACGTGGTTTTAAGTAATTAGCAAAGAGATAAGGGAAATGCCATGTATTTCACAAAAATCTGTGAAATAAAATGTGAATGTTCCTTTCTTTGCCTTTGTAGTGATTACCAGTCTTAGAATCCAACCTCGTAAGACATGTTGCTGAAAGCATCCCTCTGATGGATGTTTGCAAACACATCAAAGGTAGGAAGGAAGGAAGGAAGGAAGGGAGGGAGGGAGGGAGGGAAGGAGGGAGGGAAGAAGGGAGAGAAAGAGGGAGAGAGGAGGAAGGAAGTATGGGAGGAAGAAAGGGAGGAAAGAAAGAGAAAGAAAAGGAAAGGAAAGGAAGAAAGAAAGAGAGAGAGGAGGGAAGAAAGGAAGGAGAAATGAAGGAAAAGAAAGAAAGAAAATAAAGCATTTTTGCCACATCAATCTGTTTTTTATCAAGCCTTGAAAATCAAGCAAAGTATATTATTTACACATGAGAGGTTCTATTCTGAGTCTACATACATCTGGCATAGCTCATATTTTTCCTTAATTTAAATGAATAAGTGTTATAATGACTGCCTTTTACTTAATTGCTCTAAATTGGTAAGCTTCTGCCCCAAATTTTTAGGAATTTTAGGAATATGTTTAGCAAGAATGAAATTCTCATTAAGGCATACTCTCCCTTCCCTATTCCCCAACCTCTTCCTTTCCTCCCATTTCCCAAATGAAGAATGCAATTGGCTAGCAACAATGGGGATAAACAAAACAAAACAAAACAAACTCTCGATGTTACCAGGGTTAAGCAGCTAAAGGTACACTTGTTGGTGGGCAATGAAGAGGGGAAGACAAAAGTCAGTTGAGCATACTGGTTATGATCGCTTGGACTTAGAGACACTTGGATTAAATCCTGGTCCTTCTAAGTATTACCTGTTCATGTAGTCATTCTTCAACAGACCTTTATTAAGTACTTGCTTCATGTCAATATTGTGCTAAGTTCTGCCAATACAAGGGCAAGTAAATGTATATATATTGTGCTATGTCCAAGTAGTGGTCAGTTATTGCTGCTTTAGTCATTCTTCAATTTAGATATAAATGTGAAAGAATACATTTTAATTTTGAGGATATTACTCAAATGAAGCAAAATATTTCCTGTATATATATTCATACACACACACACACACGTATATATGTATATATATATTCCTGTATATATATTAAATTGTTCTTTCTAGACAAAAATACTTCACTTTGCCATTTGTCCTATTTTGCCATTTCAACTTTTGAACAGAAGTAAAAGCTCCAAAGGGTCCTACAAAATTGCAGAACTGAGGTAACTCGAATTGTTTCTTTTACCTATAATTACTGTGCTATCATTGTTTATTTAGAATTTACTGTTTAAATTCTGAAGTATATAGTATCATAGAAGTTGAGACAAACCTATACTTGAGGTGAGCTGTAATGGTTGTGAACCATTATGAATTTACTCTTAAAAAACTTTTGTCACTGAGTCCAAGTTTAGGCCTGAGAATGTAGCTGGGAGTTCTCCAAATGAACTTCCACATAGAGTATAATGCTTCTGGAAAGTTAATTAAAACAAAAACAAAAACAAAAACAAAAAACCAAAAAACAAAAAACAAACAGCAACAACAACAACAAACAAAGAACAACAACAACAAAAACTTCTCCAAAGTCATACAAGGGGCTAACAGACACATGAAAAAATGTTCATCATCATTAGCCATCAGGGAGATTCAAATCAAAACCACATTAAGATACCTCCTTACACCAGTTAGAATGGCCAAAATTAACAAGACAGTAAATAACATGTGTTGGAGAGGATGTGGTGAAAGGGGAACCCTCTTACACTGTTGGTAGGAATGCAAGTTGGTGAGCCACTTTGGAAAACAGTGTGGAGACTCCTTAAGAAATTAAAAATAGAGCTTCCCTATGACCTTGCAATTACATTACTGGGTATTTACCCCAAAGATACTTATGTAGTGAAAAGAAGGGCCATCTGTACCCTGATGTTCATAGCAGCAATGGCCACAGTTGCCAAACTATGGAAAGAACCAAGATGCCCTTCAACAGACGAATGGATAAAGAAGATGTGGTCCATATATACAATGGAGTATTATGCCTCCATCAGAAAGGATGAATACCCACCTTCTGTATCAACATGGAAGGGACTGGAGGAGATTATGGTGAGTGAAATAAGTCAAGAAGAGAGAGTCAATTATCATATGGTTCCACTTACTTGTGGAACATAAGGAAAAACATGGAGGACATTAGAAGAAGGAAAGGAAAAGTGAATTGGGTAAATCGGAGGGGGAGACAAACCATGAGAGACTGTGGACTCTGAGAAACAAACTGAGGGTTTTGGAGGGGAGGTGTGAGCCTGGTGGTGGGTATTAAGGAGGGCCCATATTGTATGAAGCACAGGGTATGCTGCATAAACAATGAATCTTGGAACATAAAAAATTAAATTAAATTAAATTAAATTAAAAAAATACTGATTTAATGTGTACCTAAGTATTAAAACTCAATAGTAATCACCTCTATCATTAAGAACTTAGACCAGCAAAAGATTTATTCAGGAAGGACATTGTTTAGAATTGCTGACTAATAAAAAGCAGACTAATATTTAGTGTGTTTTATTGTTACTTTCAAGTCTTCTACAGACAATACACCCCTTCAGTGCCTCCACCCTGGAAGACGGCTTCCAGGTACATCACAGATACAATGAGAGCATATATATAAGAGGAACTCAATCACAAAGTGTGTTCCGGACACCTGAGAACATACATTCAAGCACGTGCAAAATATTCAATGAGTCAATGTTAAAGAACAAGAGAGAAAATTAAAAGCAGTTTGGGGAAATATATGTACAAGACTATGTGGAGCTGCATATGTCATCCTCAGGATTTTGATCTTTATTCTAAAAACAACAGAAAATCTTTGAAGGCTTTTTTGGTGGAAAAATGAGATTAGGTAGAGATGTGGTATTTGAGATTGATATTTTGAAAAATTCCCTCCAGCCATAGAGAACAAAGTGAGTGGAAATCAGTGTCAGGGAAGGTCAGATGCTACAACACTGGTGTTAAGTAAAGGACAGGACTCTGGTGGTGACAACCAGAAGGTTCATGACAAGAGGAACTTGTAGGAAGTAAGATCAACATGGATTAGTGACATATATAATGTATATGGAGAGAGAAAGAAAGAGAGAAAGAGAGAGATTGATTTATTCCAAGGAATTGGCTTGCACAATTATGGAAGCTAACAAATCCCAAGATCCTCCATCAGCAAGCTGGAAATCCAGCTAAGCCAATGACGCCGTTTCAGGCCAAAGGCTGGCAAGCTCAAGACCAAGGAAGAGCTGATGTTTCAGTCCAAGGCCAAAGTCAGGGGGAAACCCCCCAATTTCTCAGCCCAGTGTAGTCAGGCAGGCAGAAATTCCCTTTTACTCAGAGGAGGGTCAGTCTTTTTGTCCTCTTCAGGCCTTCAAATGATTGAATGACCCATCTTCATCAAGGAGAGTAATCTGCTTCAGTCAGACTATAAACTCAATGTTAAACTCATCCAAAAACACACTTACTGATACAACAAAATAATGTTTGACCAAGTGTATAGGCATTCTGTGGCCTAGTCAAGTTGATGCATTAAAGTTAACCATCATATGGAACATAGGGCTGAGAGAGAGGTAGATGTTTAGCAAGATGTTGTTTTCTATTTCAGATAATCTGTTGGTTAGTGGTTGTAGTCCCTAAGCTAAGAACACCAGAAAAGCATGAGATTTTAGGTCAAAGAACAAATGCTTTGTTCTGAACTTGCAGAGTTTGAAGTGACTTAGCAACATTTAAGTGGATATACCAATGCATATATGGTCCTAGACTTAGAAGAGAAATTTGGTTTGGAAAGAATTGCATGGGAGAAAACAGCATGTAGATGTCACTGGAAGCCATCAGCATGAGTAGACAGGAAAGAAGAAGTTTCAATAACAGATCAAGAGAGAGAGAAAAAGGCCAAAAACAATCCTTGGGGAATTATGACATTGAATTACTAGATCAGGAGGATGATCCTTCAAACAGGACAGAATCACAGTTAGGGAAGTAGTGGGCACACCACGGAGAGTTTTGTGTAATTGAGCCTATGGTAGAGTGAAGCAGTGCGTGCTGAGGTGAGGTGTGCTGTCACAAAGTATGGAGAAGGCGGAAACGTAAAGGAGCAATGACGGACTTGGGGCAGTGTGTATGAAGAGCTTTTAGAAAAGTGTGATAGCAGAGAAATAGGGTTATAGATTACAAGATTCTCAGTGAGAGAGTTGTGAGGTTTTCTTTCCTTATTAAATGCAGTGCAATGAGCCACCTAATATAATCAGAGAGTAGGAAGGTGGGTCACAGAAATATCCGTTGAATGAATTCATCCTTGAATGTCTGACATCATTCCCTGTAGAAAACCATTCACAGCTCATGGCTTTACTATTTTTTATTAGAAATGATGGGCTGTAAAACACAACCTATTATACATAATGAATTATAATAAATATTTATATATATCAATGCATGTCCCATATGATTAAAACTTTCACAAGAAACCTCCTGTGCTATCAAATATCCAAGGTGAACTGTACATATAAACCACTGGGTTCAGGCAGATTCTGCATATAACAGTATTCTTTTTATGAGGCCTCATGGGATAAATGCCTCTCTTTCCTCTACACAAAGAATAGACTGGTTTTATTGTTTAGATGGTGGGAATCACACAATGGACTGTTTCCCTCTTTGGGACAAGGAAGCTCAGGGCTAAGCTGTGGTCCATTCCTAACAATTAGAGACAGGAAACTGAAGACCACGAATTTGTCGACATAGCTCAGCCCTAGTTTCTTTTTTCCTTATCTTTATTTTCCCATCACTCCAATTTTCTCAGTCAGTCTGGGTATGCATAATAACAGGGTTTACATAATAGACAGATACTCCTGACAGTCTATACCATTCAGAAGACTACACCTGTAAGTGTGCTGCACTGTTTTATTCCAGAACACAGAGTTGGTTTTATGTCACTTCTGTAAATGGAACATTTGGCAAAATGGCATGATTCAGACCTCAGGGTTTATTGCTAGAGATCATTCGATGGAAAGGCAGAAAGGGATTTACAATTTTACTTTACAGGGTGATTTTGCATGTGAGTGCACGTGCAGGCCCACTCTCCCACCACATGTGTGTAATTGTTAAATAAGCTTCCCTTTTTGAGGATGGAAAGTGTATTTTTAATGAGCAAGAGACATTAAAGGGAATTTGGGGCCTCTCAGAATCAACAGCATCACAACAAGCTTTCAATTAGGGGGACATCTGTTGGGAATACAGGGGAATCTCCACCCAAAGTCAGTTGCTAATCACATTCACCTGCCAGAGCAGCCAGACAGCCCCATGAGCTGGGAAAGGTTGCTTATTTCCTCCAAGCTCAATCATATTGTATTAAGTAGCCACTTGGGTAATGTGTGAGTACACACCTGCTGACCTACCCAGACTAACAAAACGTACTGAAATCAAGCTCCTAAAATAGACAGAAAGCAGATCCTCCCTTGGCCCAGAAGGGGAGACAGAACAAGCAAAGAAGAAGAAAAGATCCAAGACAGAGTACCTAATGAATTGAGGAAATTGGCATTAACTTGGGGACCTGTAGTTACCATGTTCCACTGTTCTTTAAACAGTGCATTTAAGAGATCCTGATCCCTGGAAAAAAAAAAAAATCTGCCTTTTCACTTTCAGAACAATAGTATGTAATTTGAATCAAACCAAATAACAGCCTAATTTGTAGAGGGTGAGATTAAGCAGCATTGAAAAAGAAAAAAAAGCGTGTATATATATATATATATATATATATATATACACACACATACATACACATTTATATATATTATATATTATATATATTTATTGTGGAGGCCGAGAAAAATTAAGGCCATCCCACCTCAGGTTTAACCTTAGCATAAGTACAGCCATCTTAGCTTCGGCAGCCATCTCAGGCCCCTGTGACCAAGGGCTGAACTTTCCCCTATTTTACTTTAGTTCCAGGGACCCCCACCCTGCTTTAGTTCCAGGGACCCTCACCCTGCTTTAGTAACAGGAATACCTAACCCTGTAAACACTTCCAGGAAAAACCGCTATACCTAATCCTGTAAACACTTCCAAGAAAGAACCTAACCCTGTAAACAGCCAGGCAACAGCTAATCAGCTTACTGCAGGAAGGTCCGAAATTTCACCTCCTCCCCCCACAAACCTCTTGTAATGACCCATAAAAACCCCTGCCTTAACTAGCCTCAGGGTCCAAGTCCCTACTCCGCTGCATCGGGTATACTTGGGCCTAAGCTTAAGCTTGTCAAATAAACCCTTGTGTGATTACATCGGTGCTTGGCTCCTTGGTGGTCTCTTGGACGTGAAAACTTGGGCATAACATTTATTAAATAAAATATATATATATATATAATTTTTAATGATTTATTTTAGCCTATTTTGTAAACACATTGTACATCTTCTTTTTCTCAATGCACAAAAAGTGCTTTTCTGAAAAAAATAAAATGCTGCTTAATTACATGCCAAATGTTGGGAAGGAATATTCCATATTTCACAACCTGTAAAGGAATCAAGCAAAGGGTGGTTTATAGCACAATACTGCATATCAAACTTTTTTTAACTTGACAGATTGCACTCCTGCAGCCACTTGCCCTGTTATTTTTCTGTCTAGTATACATTAAATTTATTGGGTTTTTTTGTTTGTTTGTTTGTTTTCAGGGCTGGTCTGTTGACAAACTTCAGAAAATCTAAGAAGTTTGACCAAAAACAAACAAAAAACCCCACAAAAATACCAAAGCCAAACCAAACCAAACCAAAACAAAAAAACAACACATCCTAGGGAAGAAAAGCTTTATTTCTGTTGATTTCTAAACACAGATGCATGTAGATACTTTTTGTTGCTTTATTGTGCTCTTCTCCACAACACCATAAAGTTAAGAAAGGATAAGAGCAGTTATTTAGGTATCTCAAGGAGAAATTTTGGCCTGAATTGCAAACCTCCTAAAATTTTTTGGTAAGGCTCCATCTAAGATTTATGCATTTTTCCAGTTCATTCTGGAAATTATTTAGACATACACTCGTTGTTTTCAAGTTTTATTCTGACACCTTGACTTAATTAAACATCTTAATTAATGAGGGCATTGTGTGCATTTTTGTTGAAGATGTTTTATGGCATATGGAATAATTTTGCTTTTTCTAGCTTTTTCATACATAGATTCACCTTATGTATAACCACATTTATAGTATCTTTTGAATCACGTGCATGTGTATGTGTGTGTTTCATATTAATAAGAATATTTTCCCTTAAATATTAAAGAATCAATGTATTTAAAATGAGGAAAACTATTGAAAACATTAAAAATATCTGTCTTGGTCAAATTTTTATAGTTGAATCAAAATGATTAATAACCAAGCTCAGCCTTTCCCTGAGCACTTATACGCAATTGATATGTTGGAAAAAGAAAGAATACTACAACAGAGCCTATAATTCCCAGCAAGCTTCTCTGTTTTCTGATGGAGATAATCAGTAAGTAGATCTCCAAGGCATCTATTAATCACTGTCAGTTTTGACTAAATGAAGGTTCTGATTGGCTGCTTGGGAATGGCCAGCTGCTAAAGGAAACTGGAGAACCTGTGAAAACAAAATCTTTTTTTCCTTCACTGAAATAACTCATAGTTAAAGGTACAAAACCTCTTTAAATGGAAAGAGAAGGGAGATAAATCTGAAGAAATAACGTGTAGATTCACCAGCTAAGACACTAGTTTGTGAGCATTAGTAATGTTTATTGCTGCGTTTTAGAATAATGCAAAGGGAAAACAACTAAGAAAAATAGTATGTGTAATAAAACATTATCTCACCTCATAATAAATAACCTTCTTGGGCGCACAGCATCATGGACTGTATTTACATATGTATGTTTCTGTGCAGATCCCTGTGTAATATGGGTCTTAGCAAGACTTTGAAAATTTCTGTTAATCCTGTCTGGAAATTGTCAGCTATCTATGTTAAAAGCTAGGACAGCTAAAAGTCGCATAATTTTGATTGTTGCTTTAATGTTTCTATTATAACTAGCTGATAATGTGAGTATCTTTCCATACTTAGCTATCTAGGTATTAAGTCTCCAGTTCCACACACTAAACAAGTGGTTATTTTTTGCTAAATTTAGTATCCGAGAACTAGAAGCTTTGAAGCTAGGGATAAATGTGGGATACAGAAATATTTGATCTTGATACTCAAGTGAAGCCAGTAACTCCCTCTGTCATTCATCCCATTTCTTACTGTGTCTCCCTCTTAAAAACAACAAAATAACAACAACAACAACAAAACCCACAAAACAAAACAAACAAAACACAATGTGTTCCCTCTTCAGAGAAAAAACTGAGACAGCTTGGCCAAATGCACTTTTGGACTTTACTTCTCTGGCTTCAGTTAGTAGATAAAAGGTGGGACAATCTAATTGTTTCTCCCAGATATTTGGGATTTGGGCACAATAATCCTAATCTCTTGTCCATACTTGAATAGAGGAAAAATTTCTCTATGCTGTGTATAGAGCAAGGGAAGACTGCTGGGATGTATAGAGAGTTTGGAATGAGAATCTATGTAGCCCCAGAGTGAGAAAGAGATGGAGGGAGAAAGAATTTGGCCCAAAAAACTTTCCAGACTTTGAATGGCCTCTTGCATGGCTTAACTTTACTTTCTGTATTTTTCTGTCATGAGATGCTCTTGGGAGTTTTTAAGAAATTCCTTTTGCTTCTCCTAAAACTAATCAAGTATATTTGTGTCACCTGCATCCAAATTATCCATCCTGAGGCTCTTGAGATGTCTGAAATTAAAACCAAGTTATTTGCTCACTCTTTCCTACTTTGCTTTATTTACATACTTACTTGAATTTGGCCATAGCCATCTCTCTGCAGATAAAAAACACATTGCTAGTCTTTTTTAGTTTATGCTTATTACACAAGTGAAGGTATAACTCGCAGTTTTGAAAACTAACAGCTAGTCCTCTTTTTATTGTGATAGAACAGAGTAACCTGAATCACAGCTCTGTGTGTGTATGTATGTGTGTGTGTGTGTGTGTGTAGTGTGTGTCAGGGGAACTAGTGTGTTCACTGAGCAAATAATTAGGAAGGGAAATAAGGTAAATGTAAATTATGAAAGTATAACAGAAATATATTCTAGGCAGTGAGTCCATGTTAAAGTCTGAACTTGCTCATACAAACATGTCATGACTGCTGTGCTCTCTGCCCATCAGATTCACTTTGGAGCTATTTCATTTCATTTCATTTTATCGTATTTTATTTTAGTTTAAGGCATTTGTTTATTTATTTTAGAGAGAGACAAAGAGAGCACAAGCAGGCTCCCTAATGAGCAGCAAGTCCCACAAGGGACTCAATCCCCAAATCATGACCTGAGCCAGAGGGAGGCAGATGCTTAAGCAACTGAGCCACCCAGGCACTCCCTGAGGAGCTATTTTAAAATGCTGATTCCCAGTACTTCTTTCTGAATCTTTTGAATAAGCACATATAGGTGTGAGACCCATGAATCTGTAGTAATTAATTGTTTAATTAATTAATATGTATTTTTATTTATTCATTTGTATTTATTTTTGTATTTTTTTTAAAGTAGGCTCTTTTCTCTGCAGGCTTCAACTTGCCACCCTCAGAGAGACATGAGCCAGGGTCAATAGATGGACTTTTAACTGCCTGAGCCACCAAGGCACCCCATGAATCTGTATTTTGAAAAGGTGTCCTTTGACATTCTGATGTGGTATATCCAGCCCAGTCTTGGAGAGCCACTGTTTTATGAAACTGTTGTGTGAACTTGGTAAAATTAAATTGTGTGAAGTAAATTAGAATAGACAGGAGTGAGATATGGATCTAAAGCTGAACAAAGAAGAAGATGGGGCATTATCAGAACAGTAAAACAAAACGTTGGCCAAAAATCAAGACAGATTAAAAATCCAGTTTTTCTTTGCTATGGGGCAATCACTACTCTACTAATAAGAAGGGAGTAGTAGTCAACACTAGATTCATACTGTAGACTGACAGATAATTCACGGATGGCATACTATTTTCAATCCTCATGTTAATATTTACTTAAAAGCATGTATTTGTGCATTATTTTTCTCAGCTCATTCTTCTTTTCTCTATAAAGTATTGTCTACGTACATAAAAAGTTCATATGCATATACACAACTGTAAAACTGTCATGGAAATCTTTCTGAAAAGGGGAGACCCAATTACTAAATTTTATCAATACCAAGACCTTCAGAAAAAATATATGTCAATAGGCTGGTTCCTTATATGATGGTCCTTGAACAAACCATATTCCTTTTTTATACTTTTACCTTACACACATGCAAAAACACATCAAATTAAACAAATCATTACTCTTTGCTCGTATCACTGACTTTCTATGAGGGGAATAGAACAACCACCAGGAAAGGTCTTACTTCTTTAGCAAGAGTCAAAATAACATTCGCAGTTCTAGATAATTCTCATTTATTATCTCTGCCCCCTAACTGTGTGAGAACAGATTCAGAGGCCTAATAGGTAGGGATGTAAGTTGGGTTGGGAGTCACCACTTCTGCATAGCTCTGCCATTCTTAGATATTTTTTCTTCTTCTTTGACTTAGAAATTGCTTATAGCCATTTAAAATAATAACATGGCTTAACAACCTTAAGCCTTTTTTTGACATAATCACAAAACCTAGGCGAGGATGGCAAATGTTGCCAATCTCTCTGGCAGTCTGTTCATAAACACAATGTAGCTACGGAGGGTAACGAGTGCCGACACATGTGCCTCTGCATGCCTGATGGGAGGAGCACGCTCCCAATTAGTCGCCAAGTCTATTAAGACAACGCAGTGGGTCATATGTGATTTTAAGTCCTGCATGTTCGAGCAAGGCATTGTAAAATTTGGAAGATGCGGTCTATATTTGAATCCTCCAATTGTCTTAATTAAAATCCTTTAAACAACATTATACCGTTTACATAGCTAAAAGACTAAACTGTTGACAAGTCATTATCATTTATAAAAAGAAGAGAGTCATTTCCTAAATTTGGAACAGTAGAAATATTTTAATTTTATTATTATGTCTACTATTTGTCTTAATAAAGGCACAGTCCCAGGGGCCTACAACGCTATTAAATCCAGCACTCTCCTCACTCTTATGATTCAGTACCTTCTCAGAAAGGGAGTCCCTTATGTGCGTCTATAGTGCTGAAAAGGATTAACGTTGGCAAACTACCAACCAAACGCATTTAACTATTTCACTAATGCAAAAAAATGTTCTTGAGTTTTGTTTTTGTTTTCGTTTTTTGTTTTTTCCCCCGGCAAGCGATATTTCAATCACATCTTCATTGAACTCCTCAAAGTTGCTCAGTTTTCTGCTTGGTACAAAGTGAGGTAGTCAATGACAACAACAATAAAAATCTAGTCCTCAGCAGGATAGAAGGAAGAATTAGTTATTCAGTACTTTCTAGGTGCTTTTAGCACACTCCATCATTTTGTGGAATTTAGAGTTTATTTGGGGAGACAAATACACCCTCCTAACAATCAGGTAATCCAAAGTGGTATTTGAATCTCACAGCTGTCAGTCCCTTTCTCTTGTCTTAGCTTCTCACCACTTCAGCTCCCTAAACAGATTGGTCCACGGAGGACTGCCCATCATTAGCGAACTCATTAACTTCTCACTTGTAATTGCGAAACTGATCTTCCTGGGGAAAGAAATTCTAAATGACTCCTTGCTCCATTCCACTTCTTTGTCCCCAAACCCAATGTTCAGTAAGGCATAGCATGGGTCAACCAGCAGATGTTAAATAGGATAGAACATATATTTGTTGAAATGTCTCTTTATTTATTTTTTTTTTTGAAATGTGACAATACTTAGTGTCCAGGAAATTTAGAAAAGCTGGATCACCAGAAAGAGCCCAGAAAGCTATCTTTTATGACATAGAAGTGATTTGCTTACATTGTTGAGGATGGTGCTGGACATGAACACTGTGACTAGCTGGGTTACATGTTTATATTCCCTAAATACTTTAAGATGCCTTGAGAATTTGGGAAATAAAATAAAGCAGCCTTCCTGTTCAGTTTTCTCATGACCATTTAAATATTGGTACTGTTGCATGTTTCTGTCCATGTCTAATCCCATACTTATACTACTGGGAGTAATCTCATCTCCTCCCTAGCTCTGATTACTTCCTATGTGTGTAGGATGGCAATGAGAAGTTTGGGAAAGGTACATTCTCCTCTCCATAATCCCCCAGGTGAAAAAAAAAAATGCAAATGTCAGGAAGACGAAAAAATCACAAGTGTATAAATTCACCTATGCAATTTCTGAAGCATAAGACACCACTGTATTTGTCCTGACAGGGTTAAAAAAAAAGTCAAGAAGATAAAAAAGGCAAAATAAAGAAAAATGAAACGAAAAACCTACCACTACCATGTTTAGGCAATCTGTGCTCTTCAAGATATTTCTCATCTTATGAGGATGATACCTCTACATGGGCATCTACAAGGACCACAGGTCAGCATGGAATATATCATGTCATGTCTAAGCCAAGAGTTGGATGTCCTCCTTAATTTTCCCTTTCCTTTACCCCAGGCATCTAGGCACCAAGCCCTACTCCTCCCCACTATAAAAATCTCTGGTATCTCTTTCTTCATCATCACCCTCACTATTAGAGAAGCATTGCCTTAGTGCAAGTCCCTTAAGGATGACAAATGACCTCAAAACTAACTAAGCTGCTTACAAGTTTACCATTATTGAATCCATTTTTATATGATAAAGTAATAATCCTGTTTAAGTTATTTCAAAGACTCTTTCCTTTTCAAGCCATAACCCAAACTACGTAGAATGACATAAAATCAATTTTGTATCTCACCCTGGTCTGGACTGATAGCCCTACCTCTTGCTATGTCTCACCTCACACATTCTGATCATTCCTGAGCTTCCTGTAGGCACCTTAACAGAATGTACCCCCTTTCTTCATAGTGCTTTTGCCACGACTGCATCCTCTGACTAGAACACATTTCCTCATCCCTGCTGTGCAGGTTTTACCTAATCAACTTCTACATGTCCTTCAAATTTACTTCAAATGTTACCTCTTTTGGGAAGCCCTTCTTGAACAGCACAATCTAGATTGGTTTCCCCTTCTTTTCACAACCTGTTAGTGCATCTTATGCTTACCTCAATAAAAGTAACAGTAATAGTAATAAAATTGAACAGTACTGAATTCACTTACTGAGTGTTACTCAGTGAATTCTAGGTTCTAGGAACTGTGATAAGCATTTTCATAAATTTTGCCCTGTATAGTTTCTAATACTTTACAGAGAATGTCTAACAACTTGATGGTTTCTCTCATGAGATTCTGAACTCTAACAAGGAAGCTTTTGTATCTTAGTGTTTCTTATTCTCTGAGCCTAAATCAGTGCCTTGTTCATTGAATGACTGAATATTCTAAAAGGCTGTGACTCTGTTCTTCATGGAAAATCCCCTGATTCTCTCTGCTGGAAACAATCACTTTCAAGTCTGAATTTCACTCTGATAGAATTTGCATTCCTTCCTGGCTTATATTAAATATGTTCATATATCTATATATCTTGGCTGCCCTTCATTCGGTCTACATTTACTGAGTGACTCCATCTTTATCATCCTTGCTGTGATATCTCTCAGCAGCTTCCCACCTTTGGAATTCAAGTTTTAATGTTCATTTAAATCCTCCCTTTCTGGTATTTAAAAATTTTAAGTATTAACATTATTTGAGGTAGTAAGCATTATTTGGAACCAGAAATGAATGATAAATCAGTTTGGATTTCTTTCTTTCAGAACATAGAATTTAAGTGCTCAAAGAGAGCTATGCAGCCATGTCATGCAATTTCTCTTTCTCCCCCCACCTCCCACCACTTTTTAAAATAGGGTAGTAGACTGTGGTCCAGAGAAGTTGAATGATTTGTTCAAGGTTACAGAGTGATTTAATAGCTATATTTGGACCTGCTCTTAAGAACACAGAAACAAGACAAACTGCAATTTAACAATTTTAAGCACGATTCTTATCCTTCACTCCCTTTTCTGTTCTAAGACATACTTCAATATTGACTGTTTATTTTTTTTTCTATAAAAGGACTCCAGGATAACATACAAATGATCACTTTTTCCTTTGTTACAGTAAGTTTAAGTTTTGTTCTGAATGACTACAGAAGCATTAAGTATAGTGTACATAAATATATTCTATCATTGACACGAAAACATGCCTCTCCCATTCACAGAAGAATGAGTTGAGTCAGTTCTCTAATGCAAATGACTGATTTCCAATGAGCTAATGGATACCTGATACAGTTATTATATCTTAACATTTTTTTTATCCTAATATATTTTTTAAAGTGCATACGAAGTATTTTAATGCTTTTAGCTGCAGGAGTATTTGGCTTAGACCCATCACCTGATGTGTTACTTCTGGGTCTTTCAGCCAAGTCTATTTTTGTGCTTGATACACTGACATCAGAAAATTCCAGGGGGTTATAAGGAGATAAGAACTGGATACTTGGTAGCAGTTTGACCATCTGTAAGGGAAAAAAAAAAAAAAATGATGCAAACTTACATCTTAAACTTTTCTACCACTAATAGTCAAAGCTATAAAGACCTGAGAAATAGTAAATCACAAAGCTAGGATTCCTGTAGCAAGTTCTCTACCTCAGTGTTATAGGCATACATATTTAGATTTTGCATTTCATTTCAGAAGGAGAATATTTCTTTAGCAGGTGAGGCAGGATTAAGTTTTTATTATGTTAATAAAGGGCTGGGAAAGGAGATGAAAGCTTGGAGCCTAGAGTTTCAGATGAAAAACTTAAGGAAGGTCAATGATTTTATTTCTCAAGTCTCCTTATTCAAGGGAGGAAGAGAGAATTGGCTACAAAAAGAGAAAATATTTGTTGACTGAGGTGATAGGATAATATAGAAGAAAGAATGGAGAGACAAAGCTTTTGGTGCCTAGGCCATTTAAATAAAAATAATGTATAATTAAGAGAAGGCTCAACCCTCTAAATTGAGTTCCAACTTGAACTTACCCAAATCAGGCCCTACAGACTCCGAGTTTAGCTGGTCAAAGTAAAATACTTTGAGAATTTAAAGTATTGGCCAATAATAGATGTTTAAAATACCATCAAAAGAGATAGTCTGTCTATTCTTCTTCATGCCCTTACGATCATACTGAGAGACTCCAGGGAGGCCTAGATAATGAATGCTTCTTTCACATAGCCAGCTCTCTCTTTACAGGAAGCCCTGGAGGAGAAGGCATCCAAGTCCACTGTTTGCTTCACTGGGAAAACCCTAGCACTGGGAAATTACATGAGGCTTAATGCTGTATGAAATGAGAAGCTGGAAAAAAGATATTTTTCAAAAGCTGTTCCAAAGAACAGGATAATCAGTCTTACTCAGAGTGATTTAGTCCTCTTCTCATAATCGCTCTCTTTCTTTCCAAAAGTGGGTAAACAATCGCCCTTTGGGGTTCCACCACCAATTTGAATAATGATACACAATTCCTTTGTCTCCAGATATTGCTAGAAGCCTCACAACATGATGTGAATCTTGAACTTTTTTTTTTTTTCCTTTCTTAAAGTTAGGACAGAGCTTTGGTGGGGGCCAAGCTCTTGGCTACATGGTTTGACACTCACTCCATCAACTCCCAGAGAGATGTTTGTTGTTTCCTCTGCTTCTGACATATTACCCTGAATGACAGAAGGCTTCTTCAAATCAATTGATGAAAAGTCAAGAGAAAGAGAACTTTCATACACTGAGCTATCCAATCCGACAAGCAATTTAGTGTTTGGGATATGTGGCAATTATAATTGGCTTAATTTTCAGTAGTTTGTCTCTAAGACAAAGCAGTCTTGCTTTGAGGAACTAGAAAGCTACTCTTGCTTTGAGGAGCTAGAAAGCCTGAGAACTATTCACATGCAATAGAAACAATCACTGAGAGAAATGAAAAGGTTAAGCTTAACTTGACTGTAGTAAAATACTGATAATCATATGATAACATGGTCTTAATTTCATGGGTCAGTTCTAGCACTGACTAATCCAGTTTCCTTCGAAGACCTCAGCTATAATCAATTTATTGCTAGCTATTCAAAGGATAAAGGTTATATGTTAAACATGAGACAGTTAAAAATGGATTAGTGAACAGAGTGCCCTTTGGAATCCACATTAATCTAAGGGAATGAAAAACACATAATAATAGTATTGAGCAATTTGAATTTTATTTACTAATCAATTTTTATCAACTTATCTAGTAAGAGTGGCACTTTTTGGTTTGTTTTTGATAGTAGGTAAGAACTAAAATACTTGGATAGATGTAACATACATAAATACTTTCCAATGATATATATTCCTTCTAATATCAGAGAATAGGGATGATGGTCTTTCTACTTTATCACAACTTATGGGCTACCTGAGAGGAACATCAATTAGCTATATTGTATTGAGTGACATCTTAAAAAGTTCCCACAAAATTTGAGACAGCCACTGTAACTTTACTATAATTACCTTGTGACATCACAGTAGTCATGCAAATATATGATAAAATAGTCAAGAACATGTGTGGAATTTACATTTAGTCACATACAGAGGAATGTCTCATTTCATGTAACTTTATATCAGATTCTCTTTCCTATAGAACCACATTTTCAGAATCACACTGAATATGATGAAAATAAGCAGAGATTAGGTTTTGAAACTACCTATTTATAAAAACCTGTGTTCATTTAAAAAGAAAATACTTGGGTGATGACTATAGACCAGAGTTGTTTCACTCCATCTTCTTCTCTGTGTAGTCTAGTATTTTTAGCAATATTCATCCCTCAACAAGACCCTGTGTCCTTCTAGCTCTATAGTTTTATATGTGCTGCTTGAAATGTCCTTTTCTAACCTTGACCTTTCATCCTTGCTAATCAAACAAGACTCAAAGAAGCAATATATAAATGTTTGAAGTAGAGCTTTCCTCTACTTTTCTTTAAAAGATTACAGTTAAATAACTATTTTTGTTTGGTTTGGCCTGGTTTGGTTTCTTTCTATGCATTGTCTTAGAACACTGGGAGATGAAAATGGAAGGAGTTTATTATGTTAACTTATTCTCTGATTCAAATGATAAGTATGGACTTACAAATATATTTTTATACTTAGCTTAAAAAAAAGAAAAGGGGCGCCTGGGTGGCTCAGTCATTTAAGTGTCTGCCTTCAGCTCAGGTCATGATCCCAGGGTTCTGGGATCAAGCCTCGCAGCTGGCTCCTGTCTCAGCAGGGGAGTCTGCTTTTCCCTCTCCCTCTGTTCCTCACCCTCTCTCTTCCTCTCTTAAAAAAAGAAAATAAGAAAAAATTCTGCTCTGTTGGATCATAAGTATCCCTGAAACTGTGAAGATATTTGTCTTGATTTATAGTTTAGAAATATATTTGCCAGAATATTTAATATAACACATACAGTATTTAAGTATATACCAACTCATAATTGCAGTTGATAAAATGCTACTGATCAATCTGACAACATTTAAGTGAAGGACAAAAATGATGTTACTTAGGGGACAACATGTCTCAGTATAGAGTCCACTCTGTATATATATTAAAAAAAAAATCAGTACCATTACTCTGAAGATTCTAATCTCTTCCCAAGACATTGTCTTTGTGGACAAATTTTCTACAAAGCAAATTTGTAGCAAAGCTTGCCTAAGCTTTCAATAAAGACATTAGCTTAGTTAGCATATTAAGATAAGTTCAAATGCTCTCCTCCCTTCATTGCTATGTAATTATTACACACACAACATTTGTCCAACACAGTTCCATCATATAGAAGCTGTTCGTCTGAGTGTGCTGGCTTTCACAGTTCTGCCCTAACATGATTGAAGTATGTTAAGGATTCCTGGCCAGAGGGTACTTTATTTATTTTTTGAGTACATAATTGAATTTTGAGTGTACATTATGTGATTAAGGATTTAGAATACTGCAAGATCTTCCTGAATCTCTTAATAGGTATAATAATGTTGCTACTGTACATGCTGATGATTTAAGTCTATCTTTTACTGCCACTGGAACTCTCTCATCCTCTTAGAATGGAGATTCTTACCTTACTACCACTGATATTTATTTGAACAGCTCATTTAAGTTTTTCCATTGCTTGCAAGGAAGAAAATACCTACAATACTTTTAAAGGCTCTGGAGACACTCCAAAGCCCTTTTGGACTAAGGTGGGGGAATAAATATGTCAAGTAGATAGGCAGTTAATTAAGTGAACAGACAGGTAGATGCATACTCTTAACTTCATTTTGAAAGATAAAAATTTTTATAATGTTTAAAATGGTTCTATCATTTACTGGGACCAAGAAATATTTCTCCCTTTATCAAGAACTATGGGCATAAAATACATAGAATTGGTGAAGAGAATATATTATATTGTCCTGCTTCATCTATATATTTGTTCTTCATCTACATGTCAATGTATGTGTTATGTTATATACATAATAACACACACACATACAACTGTTTATTCTCAAATTTGTCTGCATTGCAAATCTTTCCAAATCTAATTAAAAGACAATCTGAAAAAAGAAATGATATCTCTATTTCTTTTCTACTGCAAAGGATTGTGGAAGACACTTAAGAATGTTTCCATCTTGCATTCTAAAATGCTCAACCATTTGATTAGGTTAAATAGAAACCAAAGCAAATTGGTGTGATAAATACTGATAATGGGAAGACTCAGGATTGGTTCATGGTGTACCCGGTGATAGTCTTCCTCAACTCTACATTCATTGTTCTCTTTTATTTTTTCTTAAGGAAAAAAAAAAAAGGGTAACAACATTCATGTCTTTGGGCCTCTTTTAAACACAGTAGCAAAATGTAAAATCAGAATAAGCTAAAGTATTAGGGTTTTAAACTTAGATTAATTCGGCATTTAGGTAATTACAAATAAACTTATAAAAAAAGAGTATTAGATTTTTGTGAGGTTTTGATGCTGTAGAATGTCCTATATCCCAGTCTCTGCCCATAAGAGTTGGGGCTCTGAACTCAACATGAGTCTATCTGGTTTAGTCTCTAATACCTTGCTTTCTCTCCGTTTGTTTCCAACAAGGTAAATTTTACTCCTCCTATGTTTAGTCGCTGACTAAGGCTCTTTGCAGATCTCTTACTGAACAGGTTATACCCAATACTTCAGAAGCTGATTTTGAGTTAAGAATGCCACCAGCACTCCCAACTAGGATCTTTTTGATGCTGTTCCTGACCTGCTGGTTGGAGACCCTGTCTCCTTTTCACTTGTCCATATTTCTCTGAATAAACTTGATCTCAATACCCCTTCTGGCACTGTTCCTTGGACATATCCTTATCTTCTCTTCACAGAACTGCCACTACAAAATAGTAACAACAATAACGTGATGATGATGATGATGTCTGCCAGGCCAGCCCTTTCTTAGTGACCACTACTACTGCGTAGATTCAATATTCCTCATGCTCAGTTTACACAGTGCCAAGCAAGAAACTCAAAATGAATGCTTATAGACTGAAGGTATGCCTTCCAGCTTGAAGATTTAGACAGTATCTTAGCACAGCAGTGGTCACTCATCAGGAATTCCTGATAAATCTGTCGCAAGGATGTGGTTTGGGGAACCTGACTTAACCCAGCTGGGGTGTATGTGCCTTTTAGGTTCTCTTTGTTCATAAGCACTCTGTTAAACTAAACTAATATTTAAAAGTAAAATAAAACACTGGTTACATTTATTTATTTAAACCTGTTATATCAATGAGGAAACATTTATTAAAAGCTTTAACAACCAAGAAAAGCTGTATATGTGCATTTTCTTATAGAGTATGAAAATAAAATCTATATCCAGATATAGAATTTTCAACATATTTGTTAGAAAAAGAGAGCTGTATTTGAGTCCTGGTTCTGATAATTCTAGTTGTGAGACCTTGGGTAAGTAGATTAACCTCACTTGTTTCCTTTTTTATAAAATGCTGGAAATAATTCTTTACCATATTGTTGTAAAGACTGAGCTTAAATTTGAAAGTGTAAATTCAAAGTAATATACTAATGAAAAATAATAATATTACATTGGGCAAAATAAATGAAGTTAAAACAATTTTGAGAGAAAGCTACCTGTCAGGGAGATAAGGTAGATGAAACAAATTGGACAAAGACCACAGCAAGAATAGAGCTTGCCTAATTAACTGTTCAATATGGAACAGAGAATGAAGGTCTTAATTCAACCTGCAGGCACATCGATCACTTGCTGAAATTAGAATCTGTTGTCCACTTTCCCCATTGCTAATAATATATTTTGACAGTACATTTCCTTCCACAATTGTATAGTTTAAGCTCTTTTATAAAGAGCTGGTCTAAAATAGGAACAAGTTATCAATCTTGGCCTCTACCCCTGCCTCCTGTTTATGGGACAAGCATCACCAACCGGGTGACACAGACATTAAAATTTGATCTGTCACACAAAGAGGTGGACACTGACCAGCCTCCATCACCAGCCTGCACTTGCTGGTAGTGACAGGATCAAACACATTACTGAATGTGGTAAAGGACAAATCCTTCTCACAGAGAAATGAACAATGGTTACCAATTAACACTGAGGGAAAGCAAAGGTGAAGAAAGACAATTCCTTTGTGAGTATTAGAAGACAGCCAATTTGACTGAAACAACAGCATACAACAATCAAAACAATTTTTCTTTTTGAAAAAAAATGGAAGTCAATGGGTCCCTATCATGGATTTCCTTCCTTCTTTCCTTTCTTTTCTTTTTTTCTCTCTCCCTTTTCTGCCTTCCTTTCCTCCTTTCTTCCTTCCTCTCTCCCTCCCTTTCTTTCTTTCTCTCTCTCTCTCTTTCTTTCTCTTCCTTTATTTCTCCCTTCCTTCTTTCCTCCCTCCCTCCTTCCCTCCCTCCCTCCCTCACTTCCTCTTTTCCTTCCTTCCTTCCTATCTTTCTTCTTTCTTTCATATTTTAGCTTTAGTAAGGTATAAATAACCACCAAAATTGTAAGTTTTTTAAAATGTACAACATGGTAACCTGATATATGCATACACTGTTGAAAGCATTTCTCCATCTAGGTAATAACACATTTATAACCTCACATATCCATTCCTTTTCTTTCTCCCCCACCTTTGGTGAGAACATCTGTGTTCCATTTCTCAGCAAACCTCAATCATATGACACCACAGTGTTATCAACCATGTCACCTTGTTTGACCTCAGATCTTCAGATCTTATTCATCTTATAGCTGAAAACTAGTACTTTTTACCAGTCTCTCTCTATTTTCTTCCTACCCCCAGCCTGTGGCATGCACTGTTCTACTGTTCCTGTGAGTTTGACATTTATTTATTTATTTATTTATTTATTTATTGCTCTCTATATGTGATCTCCTTCTTATTCTTATCCTTGATCAACCCGCATATTTGGATTCTGGGCTTCAGCTTCGTTATGAATGATTTGTCAGAGACAATTTAAAAGAAAGAAATATTTTTCTTTCCCTCTCGCTTCCTGTCCATATCAGAACAGTCTCCATCATTGCTCTTCCTCTTTCACTTTTCTTCTGTTCCACATTTTCTATATATTTTTTAAAAGATTTTATTGATTTGTCTGAGAGAGAGAGAGAGAGCAGGTGCAGGGGGAGGAGCAGAGGGAGAAGGACAACAGATGCTGCACTGAGCAGAGAGCCTGAATCAGGGCTCCATCTCATGACCCAGATCACGACCTGAAACAAAACCAAGACTTGGATGCCTAACTGACAGAGCACCCCCATTTTTTCTATATTTCAAGTTCTTTCCTTCCTTTCCGTGTTCACTATTTATCACTTCAGGACTTAGCCATCGACACCAATCCACTGTGTGCCCTGGAATCTTCCTACAACATGGTTTTCATTATGAGACTCTCTTATAAAGGTATGATAGAACCCTTGTTAGTAACTGATTCAGATTCATGCTCCATACACTGGCACTCAAACTCTGTGCCAGTTTACCTCACTCTGTCTTTCAGTTTGGTCATGATTACTTAGCAACATGATTCTACACCTTATCTGCCCTGATGCTCGTACATAGCACACTCATCTTGGCCTCTGTGCCTCTGGAGGTACTGTTCCATTCACCTGGAATGCACCCTCTTTCCTTTAGCTAAACTAAATCCTATATGTTTTTAAAGGTCCAGTTAAATCTAGTCCTTCAAGAAACCTGCCCCAAATAAGCCAGTGAATAATTGTAAGTTTACATTAAAATTCTTAATTCCTGTAATATTTTCTTCTCCTTGCCTAGAGGTATTTCAGAGTTTCTCAAACTCATTTCCTCATAAAGGTACTCCTAAGTCATGTTCCTAGAAAGAGAATGAGATATTGATTTAAAGGACTCATACAAAGCTAAGAACATCCTTTCTAGCAAAATGTAATTAAATACATGTCTATTACACAATATAAAATGGTAACCAAGTGCATTTGTGTTGAAGAAAAAGATAACCAGCTGTTAAATCAATACCATCAGCTAGCTATTCTTAAGTTTTGCACCAATATATTGCTTGCTTTTTGTTCTCTTATTTGGGTGTTAGTTTGTGCTGTCAGAAAACTGAAAGAAGTCATCAGGGATTAAGATAATTTTTTTTTAAGATTTTATTTATTTATTTGACAGAGAGAGAGAGAGAGAGCACATGCACACAACCAGAGGCATCTGCAAGCAGAGGGAGAGGTAATGCAGACTCCCCATTGAGCAGGGAGCCGATGTGGGGCTCCATTCCAGGACACTGAGATCATGACCTGAGCCAAGGGCAGACGTTTAACTGACTGAACCACTCAGAAGCCCTAAGATAAATCAATTAAAAACAAAACAAAACAAAAAAACAAAACAACAACAAAAAACTTAACAAATTTGGAATTTTCTTCCAAGGAGAAGGTAGAGTAGAGGTTTAAAGGGTTTTGTCAGGGTGCTGGCCCCTCTTTGCGTCTTTAGGAAAGTCACTTAACCTATATGCACTATAGTTCACTCATAGGGGTACAGAAACTGGATGTGAGGAAGGATTAAATGATGTAGTACATGGAAGGCCTTTGTCATATAACATGAGCTTAGTAACTGGAGCTGATTGGCCTGCAACAGAAGTGCAAAGCTCACCACTGACCACTCTTGCCTTCTTCTGTTTTTAAGAAAGTGGAGTGCTACTGAAGGCTGATGTTACCATGCCTGGTTTAAGGGCAAAGGACTAAGAAATGTGTTCTTTTTATTTATTTATTTATTTATTTATTTATTTATTTATTTAAAAGATTTTATTTATTCATTTGACAGACAGAGATCACAAGTAGGCAGAGAGGCAGGCAGAGAGAGAGGAAGGGAAGCAGGCTTCCTGCCAAGCAGAGAGCCCTTGCAGGGCTCAATCCCAGGACCCTGGGATCATGACCTGAACCAAAGGCAGAGGCTTTAACCCACTGAACCACCCAGGTACCCCCCCCCACCTCGAAATGTGTTCTTAATAAATCCCCAGCCTGCTCCTTTCCAGGACCCAAGAAAAGTCAAACCAGTTCAGGGCCTGTTCACACCTGTCTTTTGCTCAGTCTTCCTAACTCTGTCTCTTCTTTTCTGTATCTTTATCAATCCTATCTCTCAGTTTCTCTTTATTGGTTTCTGTCTTTTTCCCTTTAAATCTCTGCCTCCTATGTCTGTCTCTGTATGTCTATCTGTTCCTTCTTTATTCCTTCCTTCTTTCCTTCCTTCCCTGTTTTTTAGACCCTTTCTTCTATCTCTCTCTATAAATTTATCTGTCCTCTCTTTTTATATCTCTGATTTTTTTTATGTACCTCTGTTTATATCTTTCTCTTACTCTCTTAATCATACTTTCTTATACTGTATCTGGCTTTCTCTTCTCATGCTCCCTAGCTAGTATATATGTGAATTTATTTTGTTTTATTTATTTTGTTTTATTTTTAAGTCAGTATGGTAAAATTGGAGTATTGGGTTTTGTTTTCAAAAAAGGAACCAAGATGACTTTCATCCTGTTAATATTCAGGGCATTCACACTACTTTGGCATAGGAAATTTCTTCCAGATGAACTCCTTAGAGTTCTGTGCTTTTTGTTATTTTATTTGTGTTGCATGATTAGGTGGTATATCTCAGCTCATAATCAATTTCAGTTTGCTCTGTGAACACATTCTGTATTATTTCCATGGATCTCAAGAGGAGAGTGCTGTGACAGGGCACAGCAGATGTGTCTTGGCAGGACAACAACAATAATAATAGCTCATATTTATGAAACAACCCTAATGTGCCAGACACTATTTTCAATGTTTTGTTTCTACTGGCCCACTTACTCATCACCACTACCTTTGAGTTGAAATTACTATTATTATTATTATTATTATTACTAGGAGCAAGAACATGCACCAGGGAGTTCTGTCCAGACAGTACACCCAGAAAGGCTGGAGTCTTAACTACCCTACGCAGGAATCTTCAAAGGTATCATTGGCTGCTATTGGTATCCATTAGGACTTTTTTTTTTTCCTTTTTACAGATAAAATGAAATAATATAGCTCCTGCTTGATTTTAGCAGTGGACCATTTTTGGACTTAACTTATACAATATCTTTGTGGTAGCATAAAAACAAGTAATAAAATATAAATGTTCTTATTAATGGGGCCTATGATTTTGTATCTTTCACAATTTTTCTTAGATTACCTGCTCCCTGATTATGGAATAAGTGCTTAAGGAATGGAAAGGGTAGGTAAAGTCACAATTCTGAGGTACTTTCTGAAAGATAACAGATGACATGATGAAAGTAATCTGAGTCACTGAAAGAGATGGCTGGACAAGGGCATCTAGTGTATGGATCAGTTGTTTCTGGTTTTTGTTTTCCCCCAGTGCGAGCAGTATTTGTAAAAATAGTGTAATAAAGACTTGTTTCCACCATAGAGAGTGACTAATTGGTAGGTAAAACATGTTAAGAGTGGTAAAAGTAACTTACGGTATTAAATGCTGTGTTATTATTTTTAAGACTAGACTTCACCCAGAAATTATTTTCTTTTATTTATATGAAGACATCAACTCTACTCCTTAGGTCATAGTCTAATCTACACGAAAAGCTTTAGTTGAAAAAACAGTAAAAATATGGCTGAATTAGTCACAAATAATCACTTCCATTTATATAACACCTTTGAAAAGGTCCCTAGAAGCTTGCTAACTTTTAAAATCATGCACAGATTTCATATGCAAAACATCCTGCTAATGTGATGTTGAGGTTACAAATTTAAATGCGTCAAGGTCAGCAAATGAAAGAGGTATGTTTCTCATTATAACATTATCTCATCCATATACACATTCTTTATTGTTTTCTTTTCTTAAAATTCTGTATTTAAGAGTTCAACCGCTACGAAAAAATTACACCTAAGTATTTGACATGACAAAATGTAAACATTGTAGGATTATTTTCTTCCATGAGTTGATACTTTGAAATATAGCATAAAATTGGTAAAATTTGAATTTTGACTTTGCTTAGAATCATAAACTAAATGACAATGCTGATCCAGAAGGTGAAAAGAAATTTTATCTGTTCACCTTTCCTACTTTGATTTATCGATTTCTTGAGTTCAAGAATGAATGGAGGCACAGAAGGGAGTGTAGAGCAGGAATTGACATTTATTGATTTCTTATAGTTTTTGTGACACGGTTAGGGGTTTTGCCAATGTTAACTCACCAACCTTTTCAACAACTCTAAAAACTGGATATTAGTGTATTTATTTTACAAATGAGAAAATGGAGGCTCAGAAAGATTAATTGATTTGGCCACACTGAAACTATTAATGAAGTTCAAATCTAAATTTGTTCATTTCTAGTGTTGTCTCCACTTTTCTCACTGGGTGAGAAGGAGGAAGGAACCTATTAAGTAGCTCTACCTACTGCCATTCACTTCCTCCAATTACAGTCTCAATTTAGAGATTATACACACTGAGGAGATGGGTTGTAGAAAAAAATGCTAAGAAAAAAATTTAAGCACAAAGTTAAAAGTTCTGTAACATATTGCTCAGAACTGACATCCAACATTTTAATTTAGGAACATATGGAGAAGAGCATGTGAGTCCAGTTGAGGAGAAAGCTGTGGGGCAAGACCATCTGCTTATATGCACCAGTTCAGTCACCTTCCAAAAATAAATAAATAAATAAATAAATAAATAAGAGCACAATGCAGTTTATCAAACAAGTTGTTATTGTTCTGGGGAAGGAAGTTTTTCTGCTTTATTATATAGAAAATCTCTTTGTAATGGAAACATTTTCAGATGTCCTAACATCATATACCATGATGTCACACTACACTTATAAAACTGTATATAGAGAAAAGATCCATTTTTTCCAATAAGTAGAATTCCCCAGGATACTGTACACTCATTTGAAGTCACTAAAAAATTTTTTAAGTCACTAAAATTTAAAACCATGTTCTTTTAGAGTCTGAAATACTCTAAAAGCTCTTCTTTTATCACTCTGAACCTTTCAGAAATATGAAAACTGAGGCCAGAGAGGTTAGTTGAATTAAGCTAAGGTCAGAGCCCAAACTAAAACCCACGTTTCCTTACTCTACTCATTCAGATTTTATTGCCAGTTGCTGACCACAGCAAATATACTTTTGAAGACAGCTTCAGAATTGTAGCTTGCTGTTCAATGAAGTTATTTCAGACAAATTTTGGGATGGACTAGAAGTACTCATTGTTTAAAGGATACCTTTTAGGGTGATTGCAATAATCCATTCATTTGGGATAAGTGTGAGTGAATGAAAGAGAGTGGGGGGGCAGAGACAAAGAAAGAGACAGAAATGAGACAGAGAGAAAGTGTTGGTAGATACTAATTATTTGAAACATTTTCTCCACTGTCTTCCTGGTTTAACACATTTCCTTCATTTTCTTATTACAGTTTGGGCCATTTTTTCTTCATTCCCTTTGTTGGATCCTCCTCTTTTTCCAGTCCTCTAAATGTAAGAATATGTCAATGCTGAGTTTTCAATCTTTTCTATTCTCTTTCCTCCTCAACTCTAGGTAAACTAATCAAATCCCAGTATCACCTCTGGCTTAAATTAACCTCTCATTTGTAACTTCAATCAGTTAACTTTCTACTAAAATCTAAATTCACATAGCTAGCAATGTTATATTGCTACTCATCTAGTAGTGATCTCAAATTTAGTATGCCCCCAAGTGAAAGCTTAATCTCCCACCTCTCATCTCCTATCTCTGTGTTCTTTATTTACCTGAATTGCTCAGACCAGAAACCTTGAAATCATCCTTGACTACACTGTTGTTATTGGTTTTTTTTCCCTCATTTCATATTCAACCAATTAGGAAATTCTATGTGATCTATTTTCACATTACTCCCAGGGTCAACCTCTCAGCACCTTTACCACCATCATCTAAGCCACCATCATTTCTTGTCTGAACCACAGCAAGAGTTACCTAAATGACCCCCTCCATCCTATGGTTTACACATCAACAAAAATGCTCTCCTCCAAATCCTCCAATAAGTTTTTATCACACTTGAAATAAATTCCAAAGTCCTTATCATAATGTGTAGCATTGCTTCCTTGCTACATTCAAGTCTTCTGAGAAGCTGTTCATGAATAGATAGAGAGGATGGATGGATGGAGTACTCTTCCTTGCTTGACCATCACTAATTACTTTATTTCTCTGTAATACTTAACATTACTACGTGTATGTGTGTGTGTGTGTGTGTGTGTGTGTGTGTGTATAAATTGTCTGCTTCCCCACTAAAATATGAGCTTCATGAATTCAGGGACTTCATTTGTTTTGTTCATTTCTACACACTAAGTACCAACCACTAATACATGTTGTAGAAAGAGACTGATTATTTATATCTGTTCCTATGTATCAAATTGCGTGGAACTTAGAAAACACAATATTTTAGGGTGCCTTGGGGGCTCAGTCAGTTAAAGGTCTGCCTTCAGCTCAGGTCATGATCTTAGGATCAAAACCTGAGCCCCATGTCAGGCACCCTACTCAGTGGGGAGCATGTTTCTTCCTCCCCTTTGTCCCATCCCCACCCCTGGCATGTGTTCTCTCTCACACTCAAATAACTAAAATCTTTAAAATAAATAAAAGTCAACGCATTAACATAAACAAAGTATATAGCATATTATTGTAAACAAAATATTCCATTTTTTTACCACTACCCCAGAGAATGCTACTCAGGACTACTTTTTCTTGAATTAACCATACAATAAGTATGTTCTACCTTCATTCTTAAACCATATCAACTAAACATAAACAGTGAATTGATATTTAACACATGCATATATACACATTTCCCTAAGTGTCTCAAACCAAAAAGCATGAGTAAATGAAGCTTTCTTTGTTCCAAAGAATAGCTAAGTGGTGATGATGGGATTCTATATTCCAGGAAGCTGCAAGGAAAATAATTCAAAAGGTCGTAAGTAAGCAATCAAGCTATTTGAGGACAGATGGCATCTTCAAAGAAAGGAAAAATAACCTCCATTTGTTTCTTAAAGGTGTTGAAAAAGTGAGATTTTCATAGAAGATTAAAATCTACATAGAAGTGATCATATGGTGAAAAAAAAAAGTAAAGTTCAGTGGAGGAAGAAACAGAACTAAAAGAATTTTTAAAAATTACATTTACCCACCCTGAATATGGTATAATCTGAAGTCCCAAAATGCATATAAGCAGTAGGGTGTAAGCAAAGAGGAACCAGCTTAGTTTCTGTTCCAGAGCAGCTTTTAGTCAATGGGAGGCTGTAACTATCACACCACCAAGTCTTCAGATTCCAAAGCCTGTGGCTAGCACTCACTGCACATTAGTGACTTTACAATATAGAGCAGCGAGTGATACTGTAGAGTCGATATTTCTTTCCTATCAAAACATATGTTTTTGGTTAGTGTAAGAGATAGGCAAGGCCTATGGGAGCTTCTAATAGTGGTGACTGAACAATCTTCTGTGGTAGTGTGTGCAAATGGTGGGGAGTGAGATGTGTGGGTTTCAGAAACATCCTTCCCAGAAGAAGGACCATTTAAGCTGAGAAATGAAAACTGCCCATTCCAATGAGAGGAAACGGAGTGAACTTTAAAACTAACATGCTACTAGTTAATACGCAAAGAAATCTTTTGGTTTCAGTCTTAATTGCTTTGCTTTCTGTTTTCTTGGGCATTTGGTTAACTGGTCAAGGTTTCTTGATTAACTATACAATGTGGCTAAAATGGCCTCCAGGAGCTATATTTAAGATTAATTAAAGAAAAATACACAATATAAATAAATAACACAAATAATGTATGCAAGAAATACAAGTTATGTTAAAGAACTCTACCAACGTTGTTTATTACTATGATGCAAACTACAGACCACCACATTCTTCCTCAGCTTCATTTTATAGCCTTGTGAAAAGCTTATGTTGACTCTGGGCTGTTGTACCTTAAATATGTTGAAAAACTAGGCAGCATCTAATGAAAGAGTGAGAAATTGAGGAAGAAGACTCTTGTTAAAAGACCAAAGGAGTTTGCCTGACTTTGTCTGGAAATGAGATGGTAAAGAAGGATATTCTAACTCTTTTCAAACTATGAAGAGCTGTTATTAAGAAAATGTAGGCCAGCTGTTCTTCAGCTCTACTGAAGTTAGGATAAGAAAAAGTTGGCTGAGTTTGTTTAAACATTTGTGAGAAAGCCTTGAAAATAAATGTTACTTCTAAATTCTTGGAGACAGGAGATAGATTGTCTTCTTAACAAGCGGTCTTGAGATACTATCTGCTTGGAGGAAGAGATACTCAGAGGTAATAGCTCTTCAAGATCTTGGACTCAATGATTCTAGTATCACATTTCAGAATAAAGGACAGCAGTGGGTTCATTTGGAAGACACCATTATCAATGTTCAGCTCCTAGGGACAGGGAAGTGCCCTTTTCTGAGTTCCCCCGAAGGTGTTCTCTTGATTGTCAACTTCCTCTGAGCCTTTCACAGAATGATGCTTTTCTCTGAGACACTATTTCTGCTTTTTATTGTCTTCCATAGAAGCTTATTTTCAAATCACAAGGCAAAATGACAAGAAATCTTTTAAATTCTTTATCACATTTTTAAACATCAGAACTTGAAATCTGAATTATCTTCCTTTTAATTAAAAAAAAAAAAAAGAAAAAGTTTCCACACCCATCTAACTCCTGTAACATATATAGTGATAACTCCTTAAACCATCTCAAATGTAACTGTCCTTTGCTGAAGGAAAAAAAAAAGAAAGAAAGAAAAAAAGAAACTCAAGCCTTAGACCTACATTTAGCATTCATTTGCATATCTATGCATATATACACACACCTTATTTTACATTAAATCTGTCTCTATACTATTTATATTTATACCCATTTGCTATGTCCAAATATATTTGGCTATTTTTGAAATCTACAGAGTATTCTTCTGAAAGTATTCTTAAGAAGTTATACTTGGTAAGACTTTGCAACAAAGCTGAATTATGGTGGAAATCCTATACAAATATCCAATCTTTCCAACAGCAATAAATTACTATGTCAAAAACATAAGGTGCTGACCTCCCAGTGTGAAGAGTGTGGGGGGTGAGTGATAGGGATAAAGCTCTTGATTAGAAATGTTTTTCTTGTAGAATAAAGCATTTATGCAGGGAAACAGCCATGAATAAAGTCTATCACCTCCTGATGTTTATCCATATAAAGCACAAGATGATTTCTCTTCAAGGAAGAAAAAAAGAATAAGAAAAACCTCACATTTTGGACTGATACTCAAAGTTATAAATGTTTAATGCATTTGATTACTACAATTTTATAGGGTTTTTCTTCCTCTGAACAAATAAAGAAATCTTTTATTTTTTTTTTTTTTTAACAAAAAAGAAGCAAATGAACAATCCTGAAAGTGGAAAAGCGTTTTGTAATTTTAGAATACAGAAGTGACTAGTGGGTTATGTGCAAATTTCTTTGAAAAATAACAGCACACTGCTTGAGTTGGATTGTATTTTTAAAAGTCAGGATCGAGGACTGGAGCTGTGTAACGTGCTTCACAATAGGAGAACAGCTATCAAGCTCCTGAACTCCACCAACCATGACAGAAGCAGAATATTTCTTTCATTTTGTCCCTGCCTCCTTCCCTCTAAAAATTCCTGATAAAATACTGTACACCCTGCAAGAAGGTGAGATCATTTTCACAGAAATTGAACCCACCATCATGTTTTCCAAGGTTCTTAAACTTTTAGATGGTCTGATTAAAAAACAATAACAACAAAAACAAAAAACAATGCCTGAGCCTCACTCAAGACAAACTATTTGGATGGAACCCAAACACTGGTATTTTAAAAACTGCTGTTAATTCTAATGTAAAGGCAGGACTGGGTACTGCCCATTGGCACCCAATTTTATGTCCTCCTGTTTTAATGGTGGCAAGAATAGGTCAGTTATATGGGCTAACAATTTAAGCCCTCATCATTCATTCTTTCTTGGTAGTCTCCAGTCCTTTGCTTCTTTAATAATCTCTTGGCTATCTCCATAGTCAAATCTTTCCCTTGACATAATAGCATTTATGGTAATATTTTTTAATTTTGATACTCTCCTGGCTGGATCTTTTCACACACAGGATCTTCTAGAGATCTAATATTCATCATTTTATTCCCTAAACATAGCCCTTGAATCTTCTCTGGCTCCCTACTTCTTCAAGAAAATATTGGAATTCATTAAACAGAGCATTCTACAACTGCTGAAATCTGGTCCAGACTTTCTTTCCCAGTTGAGACTACATCATTCATGGCAGAGCTCTTTAGTATTTCCTGAGCACCTTAGTTAATCTTGATTTTTCTTTCCTTTTGCTCTTGTCTTGAACTTCTGATTCCCTCTGTCCAGCCCAAATCAAACGCTGTCCACTCTATACTCTAGCTTAAGTATTTCTTCCTAAAGCATTTCTCTACTACACAATAAACTCTCATTAATTCACTATCATTAGCACTTATTATTTTCTAAAGGATTTTTTTAGATTATTTAGTTATTTGACAGACAGATCACAAGTAGGTGGAGGGGGGTTAGGGGGGAGCAGGCTCCTTGCTGAGCAGAGAGCTAGATGTGGGGTTCAATGCCAGGACCCTGGGATCATGACCTGAGCCAAAGGCAGAGGCTTTAACCCACTGAGCCACCCAGGCACCCCTAGCACTTATTTTTAGCACCATTCAATTTGTCCAACTGTGCTCCAAATGCTATTACAAGCTTTTCAAAGACAAGACAGGTTTCTCATCTATAGCTTTGAGCACGTGGTGCAGTGTCTCACACATAGTAGGTGCTCAAAATTCAATTGTTAAAGGAATGTAAAATGATTAAATGGCACAGAGCTACCATGATCTCATATCTTAGTGGCTTAATGCTGAGTATGCAAGTGCTGGGAAGTGCTGTCTGGATTCCAGTGCCAGAATTATATTTATGAGGACATATGGAGGACAAAACAGAAAGGAATGCTAAGGTCCAAAAAGGAAAAAAAAAAAAAAATCTCAGAAAAAGAATACCATTTTTAACCTTAGAGTGCATTTAGATTTCCAGAAGATCACACAAAAAAGTGATGGAAAGTAAAACTTCAGCATGGAAGAACCATCAATTTTAAGCTTCTTCAAATGTAACCCTCATCGAAAATTCCTTAAATGAAGCTTTAATCTTTATTCTAATTCAACACTCTGAGTGACCAGTCAAGATCACTCTATCCTATTGAAGTTAAATATGTCCTTTTGAATATGAGAGGGGTGTTAGAATTTGTTATCGCACACAAGAAACTGATTTATTTGGGGACCCTAGGATGCCTCATTTCCTTTCTGGTCCTGCTTAGCACTTCTATCTCTGACTAAGCAAGGAAGATGTGGAATCACAATGTTTCCTGTACTTTTCTCTTATAAAAGAATAATTTCTACCTCTTTCTTAGAATGAATCTTTGTTTTGATATAACATTTTATTAAACTTTGATTTTTTTAAGCTTCCTTTAAAAAAATCAAAAAGTGTGAGAGTAATATAGGTGCAATTTTAAGTATATGATAGTAGTGGGCCTTTTCTCCTCATCTCTAGCTAGCTAGAATCAGCAATATGATGTTCCAGGATCAGGGCCAGAAACACAGCATGGTAAACTCACTCTTCACGTAGAAGAGACAGGAATGGTTGACCAGGAACAAGGCCATAAGCCAATGAGCTTTTCCTAGGTCATAGAAGTAGTTCAAAAACAGGCACATGACTGAATAAAATACAAGGAGAAATAAGCCTAGCTATTTCAAGAAAAAAAAATCTTATTTCTATGCAAGATTCATAGAAGAAAAAGTCTCTCTCAGTATCATCCACTAGACATGGCTAAGGAAACATGCATCCTTAACTGCTTCTAAGACCATCCCACAACAACAAGGGAACAGGGCTAGGGATGAAATTAGTTAGTATTATAGTTAGTGCTGAGAGGTGAGGTAGATCAGATTTTCCAAAAGCTCACTTTTTCTTCTGGTCTTCTTATTATGTGAGCCCATAAATTCTGTTTTAAGTTTGAGTTGGGTTTTCTATTAATTACAGTCCCAGGTACCTTAAGTGATATGATGACCATGACAACTCAGACAGATACTAAAGGAAGGGCATACCTGATTCCAAATGTCAAATGAACTTACGGAGCAAAGAGGTATCTGCTTTAAAATGTGTCTTGTTTTGATAATGATTATTAACACAACTGTTGCTTTAGTACAGAAATGCCTTCATTTGTTAATTTATCAAAAATTCATTGAGCAGGGATGCCTGGATGGCGCAGTCAGTTTAGGCATCTGCCTTTGGTTAAGGTCATAATCCCAGAATCCAGATATAAGTCTTGCAACAGGCTCCCTGCTCAGAGGGGAGTCTACTTCTCCCTTTGCTTGCCTGCCGCTCCCCATGTTTGTGTGCACTCTCTCTCTAACAAATAAGTAAAACCTTTAAAACAAAAAAATCGTTGAACACTCACAATGTACAAAACACAGTGAAAGATTCCAGAAGATGAACACTGAACACAGGTGCTCATAGGTGCTTATAGGTGCTATGAGTGTTAGGAAGGAAACACATAGGGGAGCAAACCTATGATTAGAAGGAGAAGAGATCCTTGATAAATCCACTTTTACTCCAAAGTTTGATAAGAGTAGGGAAGAGTGACAACAGTGAAATAATATGTACCAAGTCCTGGAAGAAAGAGAAAGTGTGGTATTTTTGAGAACTTGAAAAACTTGAATGTAGCAAGAGTGAGAGAAGAGTAGAACCAGGAAATCAAGACCTTTAGAGTCATGATAGGGATTTGGGCTTCATCTAAAATCTTGAAACATCACAAGCGCAAATATTAGATGTAAATGCTAGATTAACACTATTCTATCCATTTGCATTTTGTAGTTGCTAAAAGAAGGTCTGTATTTATATTATATGAAGTTGGGAATTCATGTTAATAAAAGAACCATATGAGTATATCCATGGGAAGGCAACTGTATTTCCTTTCAAATCCTCCACTAAGCCAGATGGATAAAGTTTCATGATCTTGAAGACTTTCAAGTCCTTTAAAATATTCAAAATAAATACTTGGCCCTAGGGCATGTAGATGAACCCACTAAAGCATTCTCAGTTTTATAAAGTTAACCAAATTCAAGTCTGGAGATGAAAACTTTATTTTCCAACAGAATTTATTGAGCACCTCATCTATCAGGTGATAAATGTGCTTCACAACCCGTTTTTTCCCCGTTGTGTAAAGTATATGTTCATTTGGCTCCCACACATAAGAGTTGATTTTAAAGAAATCTGCAAATATTGTAGGGTTTAAGACATCCCTCAGGGATTAGATTCCATTTATTTAAAAATCCCCTTGAAATTTACTAGCTGTGGCACAAGGGGCATGTTACAAAACTTCTCTAAGCTTCAATTTCCTTCTTTGTAAAGTAGAGATAATATTAGTTCTATGTCAAGTCTTTGTTCTCAGGATCAAACAAAATTAGATTTATTGAACAATATGCCTGGAATAGAACTAGCGCTCAGAAATATTAGTAATTAGAAGTAGTAGTCATTATTTTTGATCCATAATGCATGTAGAGGTATCAATCCATATTGAGCAGCAGTGAAATGGAAAGGTCATTGGGCTGCCCTACCTTGGAACATCAAGTGCACTCAGGAAGAGAAGTGGAATTAGTGACAAGGATGTATACTAGAACATCGGGCTTTGGACCGGCAGCAACATCTGTAAATCAGCCCAGGAAAATCTGTCATGTGGACTTAGAAATCTGATATCTAAGATTCAAAATGCAGTTGGAGGACAGAGGAAGATTGAAAATAGGAGCAGAAGATCTGATATTGAAGTATTAGAGAAAATATTCCAGAGGACTAGCTACATTTTAAGGATCTGGTATCCTGAGGTAGTAACTCAGTCTAGAGGAGCATTGGAGACTTGACATAGATGCTGGCTAAAGTCAAGATAGCTTTCTCATTTAATCTTGACACTCCTAAGCTATTGATTCTGAACAAATTGTGTATCATTTTTGTGATTCAGTTCCCTCATCAGTAAAATGGGGATAATTATATCTGGTTTGCCTACCACACAGCATTGTTGTAATGTCTAAACTATGTACTTGAAAATTCTAAAGCACTATATCAAATTACAAATAAATCCATTCAGCAACATTTATTGAATCTTGATCCTGTTCCTGGTGTTGCAATACAAAATGAAAATAAATATTCCATTGTTTTAAGACACCATCCAGTAAGGAGTCAACTATGACCAATCAATTATATTATATGCTATATAATATAACGAGACACCAGCTTTCACAAAGACATGCATAATATTCTGTAGGTTTTAATGTGGAAGGAACACCCAAGCCTGCCCAGGAGAATTTAGGGAAGATTTCATAAAGGAGATAAAATGTAAGCTGATATTTGATAGAGGACTGAGAGCTTTCCAGGTTGGGGGAGGGAAAGATGCTCCTGGGAGAAAGGGCAGAATGTACACAAAGTCCAGTTGTATCTTCTGTGGATTAAATAGAAACAAAAGTTGCAAGTACATCCAGGGCCTGAATTTTTTTCCAGTGTCATCATGGTCATTTTAGTTGCAGAACATGTTGGAGAATGACTGACCTTGATCCTGGAATATTCTTCTCATCAGTCCAGATTCTGTAACTCTTCCAACTAGGTCAGAGTTAGCCTTGCACCTGCAAATATTGTCTCTAGTAGCCAACAATGAGCACACTTTGGGCTAACTCCTGCCTAGCCAAATTCTACATTCATTAAGGCAGCCTTTCTGCAATCAAGGCTGAGGATATTAACAGAGTATCCACTGTGGCTGATTGCATCCTTTCTGCCTCATGGCTGAACAGAAGGTTTCGGTTTCCACTGCCTGCTAGGCTACTTAACCCTTTTAAGGAGAAATATTCAGATGAAGAAACCCAACGGTTACTATAATTTTGTAGATGTGATACATCTGCATATGACTTCATGGCATCTGGCACTGTTTGAAACATACAGAATTCAGGGCTGAAGTTTCACTGTCTCTAAGTACACCATGTGACAGTTTAGGAAACACTCACCATGATAGCACCAAAACTCTGCTTCCAAACAACATAATACAAGGGAAAGTATATATTCTGTTGAAGTAGCTGTATAAAATGATATATAAAATTCATGGTTGGAGGAAAAGTCCAGTCAAATTTACATAATTTTATTTATTTTTTATTTTGAAAGGTTTTAAATTTATTCATTTTTAATTTTTATTTATATTTTATTTTTAAAGGTTTTATTTATTTATTTGATAGAGAGAGTGAGAGAGAGCACAAGCAGGCGGAGTGAGAGAGGGAGAAGCAGGTTCCCTGATGAGCAGGGAGCCTGATGTGGGTTCGATGCCCACGAAGCTCTGGGATCATGAACTGAGTTGAAAGCAGACACTTAACTGACTGAGCCACCCAGGTGCCCCAAATTTACATAACTTTGGATCATCTCCCCATTAAATCAAGATGAGTTCTCATAAAGTGTCTTTAACATCAGAGTGTATAAAAAGAGACAGTTCTTGTTTCTTACCCACTTAACATACTTTTATTGAAAACTAGCTACGTACTAATCATCCTGATGGATAATATGAATAGAGAGAGTCATGAATCCTTCAAGGGAGATGACATGTAAGTGAACAGCTAACTACTTGGTAAGAACAAGTAATGTCTTTGCACAGGTGACACTTTCACATTCTTTGGAGAACCATTTTATGTAGTTGTGATGAGGTGCTCTGTGCCCCAAACCCTTCACATTCAGGGACAGTACATGATTCAGAGAGGCCAATAGGTGTTATATTGGACTTTACCCCCAAAACATGCAGGAAAGTTTGTCTCTTTCCACCTGGGTTACTATGGTGAAAGGATGGTACTCTGAATGTCATTTCAGTAGTCATCCTCCTCAACATAATGGTCAGAGCCAAGGGATGGGGAAAAGTCTGAAGAACAAAGGAGGGAGGGAGGAAACTAAAGAGAAACCTTATGCTATCATTTGAGCTTTGTATTAAGTGTGCCTACCACCCTTTAAATTTTTTTTATAATTTAATTAGTAATTTTAAAAGTTCTTTAATTGATATCTGAATGTGGTGTATTGCAAGTGTCACATCTTAAAATATCAAATTATCTTAGTTGAGGAAAGGCAGACACAAGAATTCATCTCTCCTTTATGAGGAATTTGGATATGGCATAGTAAAGAAACTAATCTACACCTATTGCATTTTAGGACTCGGGTTATCCAAGACAGCTTTGAAAAACTGGTACAAGCATTATTCAAAAGCAGTGTGGTATCATCCAGGAAAGTTAAGGATTTATGTGTATTGTATGAACAAGCAATCCAATTCTTAGGAAATCATGTATATACACAAAGCTCAGGATAAATACACAAAAGGCTTCCTAACAGCATTATTTACAATATATCCAAGCTACAAACAACAGCTATCTACCAAGCGTAAAAGACATAAGTAAATATATGGTGGAATAGTATGCATCAATAAAAATGAATGAACTATAACCAAACAGCATGGTATAATCATAAGAACATATTTAGTGACAGAAGTAGACCCAAGAAATGCATAAAATATTATTTCATTCCTTTAGAGTTAAAAAAAGGCAAACCCAAATATGTTATTTGTTGTAATTTGTAAGACAATAAAGAAAAACAAGAAAATGCAAAACCTAGGAAAGTAGTTACCTCTAATAGGGTTTGAGTGGCTTGAAATCAGGTAGTAATACATGGAAGGCTTTGAGGTACTAATAATGTTTTTATTTTAAATGGGCATTTACTTCATAGTTTTTCATAGAATTGTGTTCATACATATTTTATGGACTTTTTTGTATGTATGTTACATTTCACAGTAAAAAAATGCATAAATAAAACAATGCATTATGATCAAATGGATTTAGCTAAGGGTTGCAAGAAACATTCAATCTAAAATGTCTATCACATTACTTTATTACAAAAATTTATTATGATGAAAAAATCATGTGTTATCTCAAAAGATATGTCCATAGGATTCTCTAAATTTAGCAGCCATCTACAATTAAAACACCCCCCAAAACCTAGCAAAGTATGAAATTTAATAGAGGTTATGTACCAAAACCTGCAATAAATGTTATATTCTGTGGGGCAACCTTAGATTCTTTCTCTTTCCAAGCAACAGCAAAATAATGATACTCATTATTATCACAACTGCTTACTACAGAACTGAAAGTCTTGACTAATTCTATAAGGAAAGCAAAATAACTACAGAATTGAACAAAAATGGAAGAAAGGAGATAAAATTGTCAATGTTGGGGGATGATATGAACATCTATGTAGAAAACCCAACACAATTAAATTCAGGGTATTGGTTTTCTTTCTTGGATACAAGACCAACCTTCAAAAACCATTAGCATTTTTTTTTTTTTTCATATCAACATTATCCCAAGTTAAAATAAAGGTCAATAACAATAAAATTATGAAGTATCCATAGATTTTAACTTAACAAATAGTACCCAGATTTCAATGGAGAAAAATCATTTGCATAAAAGATCTGGAAAAAACATTTGGTGCTCTTATTTGGGATTATAAATAATAAAAAATTTTAATCCCCTGTAAATAAATAAATAAATTCAATGTAATAAAAAGCAAAATTTCAGGGGCACTTGAGTGGCTTAGGCAATTAAGCATCTGCCTTCCTGTCAGGTCATAATCCTAAAGTCTTGGGATCCAGCCCTGCATTGTCCTTGGGCTGCCTGCCCGCAGCAGGGAGTCTGCTTTTCCCTCTGCCTCTGCCCTTCCGCCCTTCTCATGCTCTCTCTCTCACTCTTGCTCACTCTCTCAAATGAATAAAACCTTTTAAAAACCCACAAAATTTCATCTGGATGATTTTTAGAACTCAGTGCAATCATTCTAAAATTTATATGGAAGAATAAAGACAAAAAGTAGCTGATTCTTTGTAAGAGAAGAGCAAAGAATAGATATTTTGTCTCTCAGATAATAAGATAAAAGCCAGTAATAAAAGCAGTACAGCTTTGGTTCAGGAACATACTGAAATGAAACAGTAAAACAAAATAGTGAGTTTATTAACAAATGTTTAAATATCTGTAATCTGATAATCTGTCATCAAAAAATCAATAGGACATAAATGAGATTTTTAGTATATGGCATTGAGAAAATACATTTGCAGTATACAGAAAAAAAACTAGATCCCTATGGAAACATATATACTGATATTTTTATTATAAAAGCAACATATATAAATGCTTATTGTGTAAGATAGGTACTTTTTAAAGTGCTTTTTAATATATTAGCTCATTCAATTCTAAGGATCTTATGAGTTGTTAGTATTATTGGCCCTATTTTACATACAAAAGCAGAGGTATAGAGATTAAGTTGTCCTAATTTACCCAGTTTGTGAAGGAGCCACAATTGAGAATTCAAACAGTGTGTGTTGTAGTAAATCTCTATGATCTAGATAAGAGGAAAGACTTCTTAAACAATATCACAAAAGCACAAGTACTGAAGCAAGGGGATAACGCATTTTATAAAATAAGAATTAAATATTTTTGTTCACTGAAAATTGAAAGGAAAATTTCCCAATCAGATGGCAAACTGGGCCAGGAAATGGAATTTGCAATGTCTAAAACTGACAAGATTTATAGTAAGATTTTCAAGAATTCCTGCTAATCAAGAAGAAGAGGATAGCAACTCATTGAAAAAATAAGCAAAGAATAAAGGATATTCAATAAATGAAAGGGAACTTTCCCCCCAAAACTTATAATCAACGAAGTGATGCCCAAATTCATGTAATTAGACAAATGGAAATCTAAACACTGACATCACTTTTTACTTACGGTATTGACAAAATTTAGAAAACTGAATTGTGCCAGGTGTTGGCAGTGATGTAAGAGCCCTCATTAAATTCCTGTAGACATTATAGATGGAGACAGACATTCTGGAGAACAATCTGGCAGTACTTTGGCAAATTCAGAATACACCTGACCCAGCAATGACACTCAAATACAAAAGGGTTGGTATACATGATGTTTATCAGGAGGTCATTTGTGTAAGTGAAGAGTTGGAGGTTTTCTATGTGTATATATTAGTTCCATACCATAGAATACTATAGATCAGAGAAAAGCAATAAACAATGAATATACAACAATATGGATGAACTTTTAAATTAATGCTGAGCAAAATAGTGGCAAAAACAGTGAATTCTTGCATATTTTATAAGAATATATACAGATGAAACACATCAGAAGGACCATCTGTGGGGTGGTGGGAGAGGAATGCCAATGGGAAATGGGGATAAAAGATAAAAAATAAATGGATGGATGGATGGATGAATAAAATCCACCAATGATAACAGGATGCCATTCGATAAGGGGGGCTGAGAAAGTCATATCCCTGTCCCTGCAGTCCATGAAAAAGAGAAAAAAAAAACAAAGGAAGAAGAAATAAGAAAATCCAGACCAACATGCTCCAGGCTTTATGGAGACTATATTCTAAGACAGGAAATAGATACTAAACTACTAATTACAACATTGCTTTTTAAATTACTATTTTGAGAATGCTATAACAGGTGAAAGAATAGGCTGTTACAAAATCATAGTTAAGGTATAGGAGAAAAACATGTACCAAGTAGAAGTCATTAGGTGAATATTCATGTGATATGAGAAACAAGACTCTGAGTCAGAGTGTCTCAAGTTTTAAAACTGAGGGGTACATACAGTTGCTATATACTCAGTGTTTAAGAGAAATTCTTGACACATACTATTTCTAATAACTTAATATATGTTATGAAGTCACTTGAGCATGAATACTCTTGCTCACTCCCTACACTAGTGCTGTGGACTTACTGGCATGATTTTCATGTTAAATAAAAGAGTGTAAAACTTATCATCTGCACATCTATAGAACACTATGGCAGCCCTACACAGTGGAGTTGAAAATAGCATCTTTTCAAAAACAGTGAGTCCTAGATAAGCTTTCTATGTTTGAAGATGCATTCAGACTTGTGAAAAAATTCTGCAAAACCAAGAAAGGTGTCCATCTTCTAAGACATTATAAAAGGTCAAGTATCTAAAAAATATTTATTTTAGGAAACAAGAAAGTTATTGAAAAACTGAGTATAAAATACAAGAATTCATGAATTCTATGAAACAGTGAAAAAATAACAAGGAAATAGCAACAGGCTATGAAAAAGAATATAGAAATGGAGATTAAAGGGGCGCCTTGGTGGCTCAGTCAGTTGAGTGTTGGGCTCTTGATTTCTGCTCAGGTCTTGACCTCAGGGTTTTGAGATGGATCCTGTGTTGTGCTCCGCACTTACTGGGATCTGCTTAGGATCCTCTCTCCCTCTCCCTCTGTTTCCTTCACCCTCACTTCTGAGCTCTCTCTCTGTCTCTCTCTGTCTCTCTCTCTCAAATAAAGAAATACATCTTTTTAAAAGAAGAAATGGAATGGTGTCTGGGTGCCTTGGTTGGTTAAGTGGTTGTCTTTGGCTCAGGTCATGATCCCAGGTCCTGGGATAGAGCCCTGAATCAGGCTCTTTGCTGAGTAGGAAGCCTGTTTCTCCCCCACCTGCCATTCCCTCTGCTTGTGCTTGCTCTCTTCCTCTTTCTTCCTCCATCTCTTTCAAATAAATAAATAAATAATTAAAAAGAAAAAAAAAAAAGAAATGGAGATTAAAAATTGATATAAGAAGACATCATTACAGTAGCTAACTAAAAATCTACTGTGGAAGTAATAAAATTAACATTACAAGTATTTCAAATCAGTGAAAGTAAAAAAAAAGCCTTGGAAACTCTTGCAGAGTAAACCTACTAAATAGAAAACCAGGTTGAATTTAAAATTTTCCATTGTTTTTGAGAAAGAAAGTAGAACAGAGAACTCTAAAAACACACAGAAGAAAACAAAAAGATGCAGTCATGAAAATAGCTTATCTGAAAACATATCCCTAAGAAAGCCTTGTGTGTGCATTCTACCAAAAAAAAAAAAAAAAAGTTCAGAATCAACTGAAGATATGCTTTTCCAAGATTTTTAGGTTACCCAGGTATTTAAAAAGCTTAAAAGGATCTTTATAGAAAGATTATAACACAAAAAAATACTAAGCTGCCGCCCTTCTTCTCTTCTACAACTTTAAAGTGTTAAAAGATTATGCTTAAAATTTGTAGAATTTTTTCTATGTAATCTTTCAAAAATAATTTTAACTGGAGTACTTTATCTTGAGTCAAGTTGTTGTTATGCATAAATACAAAAGAAAAATTTACTAGATGTAAGGTCCCTCAGAAAGTATGTGTTTACTGAAAATCACTAGTCACAGACATAAATAGAGATAAATAATTCACCGTTGAGAAAAAATTTTAAAAATTAAAAGAAAAATACCCCAAACCAAAATCCCACCTCTGTCTGTTAAAAGTCAGTATATTAGAACACAGCGGTTGAGCACACTGGCTTTGGAACCAGATGGCTGGAGTTCAGAAACTGGCCCCTGTAATTACTTAATTTCTTTGTGTCTTATTTTCTTTATCTGTGAGATGGTGAGGACAATAATGCCAATTATACAAAGTTATTGTGAATATTAAATTATATTTGTAACTGTTTCAGATAGGGTCTGGTACATAGTAAAAATCAAATGAGTATGATCTGTAAATTATTAAAAATCTCGAGAATATAGTTTTAGATTTTAGCAGCAACTATAGCAAAACTTTCTTCTTTGACCCATTTTCATGGGGTAACCATCCTAACTAATCACACTAATGAAATGACAGATGTTGAAGCCAGACCATAATAGTATTAATAAAGGCTACACCTATACTGAGCATTTACTGAATGGCAATATTTTTTATTATTTCATTTAATCCTTATAAAAATCTGAAAAGTATGTACTATTCTTATCCTCATTTTATAGATAAGAAAATGAGGCCTAAAAAATAAGCAACTTTCAAAGTCCCAGAACTTGCAAGTGATAGAGTTGGGATTTGAACATTGACCCCTGCCAGCTTCATACTAGCTTAGTAAAGTTAATTCTTCATTTTATCCTATACCAGAATTACCTCAGACAAGCTGTTGCACTGTATACTTTTTTCTTTCATTTCAATACAATGTAACTATATTAAACAGCATAAAATTCTGTGATAAGTAAAACAAACAAGAAAGGGTATTTAAATGATCTAACATAAAACAACCCAATCCAGGAGTCAGTTCTGATAGCACTATCTCATTGTATCTCACTGGTCCCACATATATTTCTACAGTAGCTTCTAATATATACTATCCCCTGCATTCTTCTTCTTCTTTTTTTTTAGCTTTCAAAGTGGTTTTATTTTATTTTTAAAATAAAAGTAGTATATAGGTATAAAACATGATGCTTTCATTACATATATGTAGTAAAATGATTAATTCAGTCAGGCTGATTAGCATATCTACCTATACATTCTTGACATGTCTGTCTCTGTAACACAGTGCCTAGTACTCAAAAAATGTGTGTTGAATGGATATTAGAATTTTAGCTGAGGACCACTGACAACATTTCTTAAAACCATTAGTCAATAGCTCTATTAGGCATGAATAACACACAAAAGAAATGGCAAAAACGTAATGATGGAAAAGTAAAACACTCTCATTAAAGGATTTACCCCCAAAAGAGTAATGAAGACCTTTAAATAAAGTCATATGTACACCATAATTACAATATATCCACAATTAGGAAGAATTAATGTTGGAGGAATAAAGTAAAGAAAGAAGGAAGGAAGAAAGGAAGGAAGGCAGTCAGAAGGGAAGAAGGAAGGAAGGAGAAGGAAAGAGGAAAGAGGGAGAGAGGAAGGGAAGCACAAAAACAAAAAGGAGCTAAAATTAACATTTGTTGAGGACTAAGAGCTAATCAGTGATCTTGACATTAACATATATTATCTCACTTAATTCTTTTAAGACTTCATAGAAGCAAATGATTTCCTTTTCTATGACTAAGGATATTGATACTAAGACAAATAAAAAACTTCTAGTGATTCTTCACAATCAAGTTCAGACTTCTGTTATATTCTGTAAATTTTCCAAGAACGTTACCAAGTGGAATGAAAATCTACCAAGGCTTGTATGTCCTCTTTTAATTTTTTTTTCAAGATTTTTTATTTATTTATTTGACAGAGAGAGACACAGCGGGAGAGGAAACACAAGCAGGGGAAGTGGGAGAGGGAGAAGCAGGCTTCCCACTGAGCAGGAAGCCAGATGTGGCTCTTGATCCCAGGACCCTGGGATCATGACCTGAGCCGAAGGCAGACGCTTAAGGCCTGAGGACCCAAGCACCCCTCATATGTCCTCTTAAGAAATACATATGTAATATGGATAAAATGGTGACAACATCCGAGTAGGAAACACAATTCTATTCTAGTTAACTTGTTTTTGAATAGATCAACGTTTTAGAGCTCTTTAATGGACTACTAGATGAAATTTAATTTCTTTCTACTTTAATTTACACACATATTATTCTTCATTGACTACTCATAGAGAAAAAAATCCTCATAGCTAAAATTTACTGCTAGAAAGTATGTGCATCATGATTCATATTAAGGAAATTGCCTTTTTTATTAGAGTCCTATTACTGCAAAGACTCCTGGGTATATTGGTTTACGATCTCCACTTTCCTATTTTCAGGATGGCACCTGTTGCCATCAGTTGGAGAACAACCGTTTCCCTTCATTGGATTATCTAGATTGATCACATATACTGCTTTCATTTCTTACTCATATTTAACCCTTTGCTTACTTTATGTCATGTATAATATAACCAGCTTTAAAATCACATCAAAAATTAAATCAGCAGACAGGAATATTGCCTCTATAATGATATACCCCAAGCACCATGAAAGATTCTTGGAGGCCATTCATCAAATCAAATCCATGGGAAAGGTGGTGAGAGGAAGGGATATATACTGCATATGTTCTTTGTGCATAAATAAATATCTACCTTGCCTGTATAAACTATTATAGATTATATAGGCTTATTGAATGTCATTACATCTCATTTCAGTTCAAGTCTCTTTCTACACCCTGACTTCCTGTTGCCCTATTTGGATTACTCTTACTTAACTGTTGGGTTTAAGTTCTTTGAGAGACAGGAAAATCACACAGCTATTAGTTTTGAATCCTTCCCTGGTAATTACTACAGTGTTTTACACATAGTAAGTGCTTGGGAAATTTTTATGGGGTCTAATTCATATTTCCAAATATGACTAAGTAATCACTATCAAACACTAGGCTCCATATGCTGTTTTGCAGTGCCAAATTAACATGGAAGAGGACTATCTGAGTGATAATAATTTGAAGTGCATTTTAGCTAGTGTTTTAATAAATGAAAGGTAAAGGCATGCATATTAAGATCATGTTCCCACAACTAAAACAATTAGTTTAATCTGGGCTATACCAAGTAGTCCCCTGACTTAAAACAATTGCATAAGATTGTCAGTGTAAATAAATGCTTAATTTAATTTAATTTTAAACATGTGTCCTTCTCCTGTACTGGGAAAGTCTAATCTTTGATGATATTTGATCCATATTTTGTTTAAATCCAATCCACTGACTGATTTTAAATAGCCAAATATGATTTTTTCCCAGAGTAGTGAGATTGAAGAGTATACCCATTCTTTTGCTTAAAGTGGAAACAGATATTGTTGATTTTGTTGAGTGGTTAAATCTGAAAACTTTACTTGCCTCTAAAGATGAAAGCAAAGATGTTGTCTTCACGATGGGGTTGTTGTTCCCATTTTTATCTCTAATTTTTCTTTCAAGCTTCAGTCCTATATTTCTAGTGGCTTGGTGAGCATCTCTATTTAGATGGCCACCGGCTTCACAAAAAAGGGACATCCAAAAAATGAGCTCTTTTCCTCACTTCCCCAATATGTTTCTCCCAAGACATTTTCTATTACTTGTCCTCACCATCCGTTTACAATCAGTCACCAAGTCTTGTTGCTTCTACACTGGAAATATCTCTGGTATCTATCTGTCTACTCCATTCCTCTAGTAACTTCAAAACCTCAAGATTCCTTTACTCCCCACTGGTTTCCTTGACTAGTGTACCCTCCTCAAATTGTAACTTTATCTCAGTCACTCTTGTCAGATTCATGGTTTTAAAATGCAACTTGGGTCATATTGTTCCCTAATTAAGATACTTTAAAAGCTCCCAGACCCTCCTAAAAACTTGATTTGGAATATCCCACCCCCAATCATCTGCATCTACCTTGTATCTAATGTCTCCCACTCTAGCTCTCTTCATACATTAGTTAACCTACACTCCATTTAAGGTAAACCATTGGAGGTTTCCGATAAGGTTCTAAGTATCCTTGTTCAAGCTATCAAACTACTCTGCCATTCTATCGTGAAACCTGAAGGTCCTATTTAAATGCCTTACCAAAGAAACTTTTCTCTGTTTTCAAAAATCATAGAACATTTTTATCTATACTACTCTATAACAGGGTGAAAAACTTACCTGCTAGCCCTCAATTGTCTCCTAGTGTCTTTGTTTAGGAGAACACACTGGTGAGCTACTTAGGGATAGAAAGCGGAGGCTCCAAGACCTTGTCTTGGAGGGAGACAGTGGAGAACAGATTTGAGCCAACCTATCAAAGAAATGAAGGGACATTAGGGGTGGGGGAAAGACTACTGGGAAGGAGAAAATGAAAATGAGGATGTAACATAGCAGAGATCCCTAGAGAAAGGTGGTCAAGAAAATATCTTTAGTTACAGATATTTAATAATATCTAATATTAAATTTCAAGTTGTTTACATGGTGGTCTTTTATACAAATAAATCCCTTGGCATGTTTCACTTTTTTTGCTTTCGCATAAATCAAGGAAAGGGATGGCCTGGAGCACACAGAAGGGAGCAAGTCTAGACGATGAGACAAATGTGAGGTGAAATTCAGAGAAAGGAGAAACTGGGAGCCAGGAGTGAATTTAAATCCCCAATTCCTTGGTAATTACCTTAAATTTGAGAGACACGGGATGTCCTTGAAATTCCTATCTGGTGTGGAATAGAAGCTTGAGTTGAATTTATCTGAATCTCTGAGGGCAGGGTGGTGTCCCCTGATGCATAGGCAGCATCTTTCATAGCCAGTGCACTTCCTGCTTGCATGTGGTTATTATTGTTAAAGTCTTTTAATGGTTCTAGACTGAAGATGCTCACCTTTGCAGAACCCACATTTATACCTTCCATAACGCTTAGCCAGGCAGCTTTCACATGTAGGCTCCCAATAAATTCCCACTGAATGAATTAATGGGAAACTACAGAGGGAAATTTAAATACATGGAGTCAGGGTCATTAGGTTGCCTTTATACAAAACTGAGAAAGGTGCCCTTTTGAGGCAGACCCAGCCCCATCGGCATTACCTGGTGAACTGTCCAGCTGTACTTAGCCCTGATTCAAGGTGGGTGTTTTGTGAGTGCAACACTGGCTGGAGTTTAGCCATGCTTCTCCATACTCCCTGCCTTGGCTTGTGGCAGGCATAGGTATAGCCTGTACAGCCTTAGTTGGCCACCCTGCCTAGAGAGAGAGACAAGAACAATGGAGGAAAGAATAGTTGCCACATGGAGTCTTAAGTGATCTGGCAAATGGGGCTCAGAAAGTGAAAAGCTGCTGATCGAGAGAAGCAAATGCTAATATGTACTACCTGTTGAACTTTACTGCTAAAGATTCCAGACAATATCTGCTACTTTGGAAGGCAATGCACGTGTAGTTATTTAGAGTTGGCTTTGAATGACATTAATTTCAATCCACTGGGGCTGTCATCTTTCTTCTTATGCTTTTAGTTGTGGTTACTTTAGATTACAGATTCTTATGAAGCTGAAAATCTGAATTTTGGCAACAAACCCAGATTTATAATTTATTTCTTGTTTGTTTCTTTTTAAAGATTAAAAGCAGTTCAGTTCCCCACATACAGGCATGCTCTAGATAAGCTGTAAGTCCTTTAGATTCAAAAAATAATTTTTCAAAATTGGTTTTAGATGACTTGTGAAAGCCTTTACAACTAATGAAATGATTCCAAAATATTCAGACATATTCTGAAGTATTCCTAAAGGACTGGGGAGTAAGTCTAACAGATAATCATATCATGATATAAAAGTCTATTGGATAGAAGTACTAGGTTTCTAGAAATTTTGTCAACATTCTTAAGAATATTAAAATTATCTGAAGAAATTCCCTGTGGACAGATTGAGAGTTACATTTTCCTAAACAAAGGGAATTTTTTCCACTAGGAAAAATGGCTCTGGCATTCCATTAAGGAGAGAGTGAAAACATCATCCTACATGTATGGAGTCCCAAATCCCTACCGTGAGTAACAGACAATAACAAAGGCTAAACCTTCCGAAGGTGAATTCTGTGCTTATAGCTATTTCTCAAGGCAGATCTCTGGGGACTCATGGTATAGATTTATGAAGCATACAGGGCAAAGGGTGGATCTAACAGGAAATAAAAGAGACCATGAACTGTTAACATACGTGTTTTTGCAGGCCAAAATTCCATTGTGTAGATTTGTATAAAGATAATGAGTATAAAACTGACATTGACATCACCCTCAGTATTATGGGCCTCCTAGATGTCAAAGCTGAAAGCTCCCATAATCTTCGAGCAGCATGTTGAATTACTTGTCCCCGTCAACTTGCTAACAGAATTTCCTGTTCTTTTGTTTTCAAGAGCCAAGTGCTTCGGGATCCTGATCTAGTATGTGGGTTGTCACCTAAATCAGTTTATAAAATATAAAATATATATTTTTTCAGTGAGCACATATTTCTCTGCTGGATACTTAATAAAGAGCTGAGCATAAAAAAGAGAATTTTTATTGCTACTGACTTCATGGCTTGCCACTAATAGGATTGTAATTTTTTCAAGAAAAAATTTTAATGGAGGGGGCTTGTCTATACACTAAATACTTGCAACTCATTAGCATGCTCAAAATCATTCCAAGGCATTTGTTGTTATGTGATTCAGTCCTTTAGTTCAATTTTTTTTGAACAGGTATTATTTTGTAAACTGTTTACATGGTAGTTCCATGGAAACAAAGGATTTGCATTTTAAATAATTTGGAACGTAAATTATGGAAACACTTGTAAGATATCTACTCTGCTGGTCCTCCTTGTGGAGGGCCCAAGTGCACAACTCTGTATGGCAATTCAAGGCTTATATTCTCCATTAATGAACAAATAATAGTTAACTTAGAAAAAAAAATGACCAAAAAAAAAGGCTTGGCACACATAATTATGTTTCTGAACTTCAACTTCTTCCCCTGCTTACTTACAGGATATTTTAAGGCTAAATGAGATCATGTATGTGCCTGTATCTAATATAATTATAAAATACTGTGTAAGTAAATGAATTAAATAAATCTTTAAAAAATTAAAAATAAATAAAAAAACAGTGTGTAAGAAGGTAATGTAATTATTTAACTTTCTAACTTGCTACACATAGAACACATAGAACATAGAAAATAGAACCCTCTTTCTATAAAGAATAGACTAGCTCTAAAAACAATGTTAAAATTATTTGTCTTTTTAATGTTCAAAAATTTTCTTTTCATTGATTTTTCCCTTGACTTTGCTTCATCATATAATCTCATCAGAGCAAAAGGTTGATTACTTTTTTAAAGTCTTAATATGAATGAAAATTCAAATCTGAGTAAGAAAGTTTCTAATTCATCAGGGACAGAGTAAGAAACAAAAATAGCTCAGGAAGTGAAAATAGTGAAAACTACAAATAACAGGGAAAGTGGTATTTCGTAATCATGTTAATACATTGACTATGATAATTTCATATTGTAAAAGGGAAAAGAGGTTAAAAGGAGAAATTATTGTTGTGCACTTGTCAAATTGCACATATGACTGTCTGACTTGGTATTGGATCCTGTTTATATGAAATGCAAATATCCCAAAGACTCATTATAGAAATTATATGACCTTTCCTTCCATTGTATGTTCTGGGTTTGTTCCAAATTCCATTTATTACCTTTTTCTAGGGTGTAAACCATACGGATTTTAAACCTTCATTTGCTTCTTTCTATTGGCCTTATAAGTGAAGTCTTCTCTCTGCTCTTTTGCCAAAATAACCGTTATCTTAAGAAAATTACTTTCCTAGCAATTCAATCCTGAAATCATCATTTTAATCATTATAATGGGTTCTCTCACATTTGTAAAATGGTTTTCAATATATGACTCTTACTCTATTTTTAAGAGAATTAAAATACTAATTAATGGGAAGGAACAGAAAAACAAACAAACAAAAAAAACCAAAACAAGACAATCCAGAATCATCACTTTTATCATCAATTTTATAGCTCCTGAGATAAAATGTTTCTAAAATTATATCCATCCCACCAATCTAGTTCATTCCTTTCTGCAAATTCACCATTTTATTCTCAATTATCACTCATAGGCAACAACTACCATGCATTTAGACTATAATTATAGCCAAATATTATTTATTTTCCTCATAATTTTTACAACGTTCAGCACTACTTTTATTCAGACAGTCTTTTTTGTGCTATTCACAAGCACATCACCAGCCTGCAAACATGTTTTTGGTTCTCTTCTAAAAGAGAGTATAGTATCTCTAGATAGGGACGCACACTGGGGCTGACATTTCAGACTGTTGAAGTGGATCATCAATTAACCTCACCTGCAATGAGTCGAATCATATCATGTTCTATTACTCTGTAACATACTGTGGAAAAAAATCCATTTGATGTGACATAATTTTTCTATTTTTCATAAATCATTTTAAAAATTTTTCTCCAGTCTGTTTTCATCTAAGTTATTTAATACTTTGGTGACTTATCACACATATAACATTGTGACTAGTAATAATTAGATGGGTAAAATTAACCTAATCACCTATGGATGAAATCTACCTTCTTCACAACATGAAAATTTCATTGAGATATCTTTGCCTTAAAAGAGAGCCTGCTGAAAATTAAAATGCTTCATTAAGAGTTATAACTGATGATAATTTCAAACACATAGAAGGAAAACTTCTAATGTTGGTGGCAAATTTTCTCAATTCATAATATTTCGCTTAAACTCATAGAAAATAATAATGTTTTCCTGCAGTAATATCAAAAGTCTCAATTCACTTTATTACTATTCAGTACATCTGTTTCTTTAAGTGAAGATGCTGTTTATGTACCTCTTTCACATTTGAGAAATATGTTATTTATTTTATACACTGAAGACAGTGTATAAAACCTTACCACAATGTCATAAACTAATTATTATTATTATTATTCTTGCATTTTTACATGTAAAAAAAAGAGAGGTTTGAAGAAATCAACTTATATCCTTAATAAGTGGTATATCTGAGTCTCAAACTAAGATCTACCTGAATTAAAAACCCAGCATTTTAAAATTTCAAGAAAACCTCTTTCAACTATAAATATATTTTAAAACAATAGCAGGCAGTCTCTTGATGTAATAGAGATTAGTATATTTAGTATATTTAATATATTTAGTATATTAAATGTTATATTAAAAGTTAAATGTATATTAAAAGTTAAAAAATGTGTGTGTTTGGAGGGACAATTTTGTAAGCACTAACTGCAAAATACAATAAAAACAAAATAATATTTTTTAAAAGATTTATTTATTTGAGAGAAAGCACGCAAGAGCACGGGCCTGTGCTGGAGTGGGGGAGGGGCACATGGAGAGGGAAAGAGAATCCCAAGCAGATTCTGTGCTGAGCACAGAGCTCTAAGCAGGGCTAGATCCCAGGACCCTAAAATCATGACCTAAACTGAAATTAGGAGTCAGCTGCTTAACCAACTGAGCCAGCCACCCAGGCACCCCAATAAAATTTTTATTAAAATGAAATGACTAATTTAATTTTCTAATCAAAAGTAGCATAGATTTTATACTACAATTAGTAATATTTAGTGCGTTCTGGGTTATAAAATATGTCTTAAAAAGAGAGATGAAGAGCTGAAATAAATCATTTTCTTAAACATAAATAAATGCAAGGAATATTTTAATAAGAACCTCCAGCTCTGATGGCTATGATTCCTCTCCAGATATATCAGCCTAAAAAATCATTTAGGTTATTTTAAATTTAGGACAAAACGATAAAACTTTATACTATGGAAACTGAAATCTAAATTTATGAACTGTTCTGAAACATACAATAAATTCCTTTGGATGTGAAGACTTCTAGAAGCACAAGCAAGTAAGCAACAGTAAAAATCCATCTTCCTTCTGACTTCTCAGGCACATTAGGCTAATTTCAGGAATAAATCCAGTCAGTTGGCAACTTAACCTCTTACTCTCATCACAGAAGCCATCTGCAGCCTTGGGTTGAGCAGTTTTCTTTCCCCTTGGTCTCAGTCCTTCTTTTAGTGGTTCTGTATTTATGGTGTCACTTGGAGAATTTATCTATGACAAGAATGTGCCTCCTCTGAAAAATCATTTGTTTTATGAAAGCTTGGATACAGGGATCATATGTTAAATAAAATCTCCTTAATTCTCATAACATAGATTCTTTTTTCTACTGTGGGGTACAGTCAGTCACTGATTTGAGGTTTTTTGTATTTTTAGCACTACTGACTCAGGACCTATTTGGGCTTTGGAAATAACTGAAATGTGTTGGATAAAATTTGGTTTTGACCCATTTCATTTTTTTTTTTTTAAGATTTTATTTATTCATTTGACAGACAGAGATTACAAGCAGGCAGAAAGGCAGGCAGAGAGAGGTGGGAACAGGCTCCCTGTCAAGCAGAGAGCCTGATGCAGGGCTCAATACAGGACCCTGAGATCATGACCCAAGTGGAAGGCAGAGGCTTAACCCACTGAGCCGCCCAGGTGCCTGGACCCATTTCATTCTGACTTTTCTGGCAGGTTCACTTTCTAGAACCCAGTTCAATGGGCTGAAAGACAAAATCTGTCTGTAGAGAGTTGTTTTTCCTTTTTCTCTTGTGTAATCAAAAACACAAAATTGTAAACATGGGCATGTTTACTTTAAAAAGTTTAGATTTGGAAACTATTTCATTTAGATCTTTAAAAGTAGATAGGAGAATAACTATCTTACATACTGAGAATATACTAAACATAGGTATACATATGTAAATTATTGCTGATAAATACTATTCTGTGGCAGAAATGGATGATTGGATGTTTTATTCAATGTAAGAAATTTGTATCTCTTATGCTCTTCTGTAAAATTACAACTTATTTTGAAATAGATTCTCATACTTGATCAACCTTTAATAAATCATTGAGTAACTATGACCAGTTTAGATTGATTAATATATATTGTTTGTAATAGCAAATAGCAGTGACAAGTAACATTCCTGTAAAGTTTATTATGGGCCTGGCTCTGTTCTAAGCATTTGGCTTATTTAAATCATTTAATCTTCTAATCATTCTAAATGCAGCATGGTTGAGCAACTTGTTCAAAATTATACAGGTGTTAGGTGATGAAACTGGGATAGATCTCCTAACAGAAGGTTTCCAGAGCCCAAAAACTATTGTGTTTAAAAAATCATTAAAAAATAGCTATTAGAGGTTATGTGTGCTGTGATTAAATTTCCTATTTTTAAACAATATATAGTATACCTATAACTTGAGGTTAATTAAGTTATTGAATACTTAGTTAAAATAAAATACTGGCTAGCACGTAATGTTCACATGCACCTGGTTAAAGCAAATTCTCATGAAAATATCAGCTAGGAAACAAAATCATTTTATTCCATTAGCAAAAGTCTTACTTTATTCTATTGTTCTCAGTATTTGTTTGCTCTGCTTTGTTTCTACACATATTAACTATAAAGAAACACTTTTATGGTGGTTGACTTGAAATATAAAACCTTTGTTAATGTTTTGAGTATGTTGGTAAGGGCTTGGGAGGATCTTTGCAGTTCAGTTACATAAGGATCAGTCTACAGGGTTATCACCCTTTAAAGCGAAGTCTGCAATTAAACTAAATTTTCAACATGGGCTAAGGACAGAACTGTTTTTCATTTTGCTTTAGTTGTATAACTTTTAACTTTCGACAAACTCCCCAAACGTGATCCAAACATTATTGTTTTTTGAAAATTGATATCGAGACTTTGATTTCATTTTCAATTTAAACAAACGCTATTTTTTAATTTATGAAAGTGACATAGAATCATTGCAGAAGAGTCAATAAAAGAGCAAACAAAACTACCTATAACCCAAATCAAGAGATAACAGCTGGTTTGATTTTATATAATTTTTTCCTATATTTAAAAATAGATATGTACATGTATTTTATAAGTATATATACCTATCCACTTTTTTCTTAGTTGTATAATATATTATCAATCATTTAGTATTCTCATTTTTCATTAAATATTACATCCTAAAAAAATCTACCCAAGCTGTTGATTTAAAAGAAGTATGTAGCTATATGTTATTCTTTCATATGATTTGGTAATTTTTAGCATTTTGATGCATGCTGACATTTAGCCTTTATAAATAATTATGGTGAAGAACATAAATTTTGTAAAATATTCTAAAATCATATACTTTCTAATTAGACTAGAAGACTAGCCTGGGAGGTCCAGATGCGTGTGTACTAGTGTTTCTGAAGTTCTCCTAAACGAACACTAAATAATTTCCTTCCCACTAGCAGTGGGAGTGCCCATCTCAAGGCACTCTTGCACTCACTGAAATTTGTTCTTTTTCAGTCATCTCTACTTGCTACTTGAAAATGACATATTAGGGGCACCTGGGTGGTTCAGTTGGTTAAATGTCTGCGTTTGGCTCAGGTCATGTTCCCAAGGTCCCGGGATCAAGTCCCACAGCAGGCTCCTTGCTCAGCGAGGAGCCTACTTCTCCTTCTCCTTCTGCCTGCTGCTCTCTCCATGCTTATGCTTGCTTGCTCTCTCTCTCTCTCTCTCTCTCTCTGACCAAGAAAGAAAGAAAGAAAGGAAGAAAGAAAGAAAGAAAGAAAGAAAGAAAGAAAATGATATATTACTTTAAAACTTGCCTGTTTCTGAGGACTAGAGAGGCAAATATTTGTGTATGTGTATTAGGTATTAACATTTACTTTCTTCTAAGTTTTGCGCTTTCTAGCTTATGTTTGTTTTTGGCAATCCAAAAAACAGTTAATAATAAACCATGAACCCATTTCTCTTAGAAAAAGAAGACACTAGTGAAATTCATCTTAGAACTTTTCTAAAAATTACTGGAGCATCAAGCATATTCCACATTTACATAGGACAACCAAGGGAAAGATCTTTGTTTTCAGTTCCTTTGGCATTAGTGGCATTAGGTTTCTGCTGACGTTTCACCAGGTGTGACATAACTGGCTCTAGTTGAAGGTGGACACTTTATGTGTGTGGGGGTACATGTGGTGGGCAGGGGAGGACAGTGGACCGCCATAAACTGTCTTCTCCTAAGTAGAAGTTAGTATTTTGGCTCTATTAAAAGCACCCTTGAACAGGAATATTTCTAGCTGGAGTGCACATTTTAGTTAATTTGCACAACGATTCTGACTCTGGTGCAGTTATATCCTAGCTTTTCTCATTTTAGTAGTTTTAGATTAGGGGACAAAAGTATGAAATATGGCAGTAATCATTTGTAGAAAAGAGAAAGAAAGGGTGTTGTGTTTGTGTATGTGTTACTTGATCACCTAACGTGTGCCAGATGCAATTGTAAATGCTAGTGTGTTAGTGTGTATGTGGGTCTTTGTGTATGTATGTGTCTACTTGGACTAGTGGTTTAGACTTGAGATGACACACATAATAAGGTGATGATTATAGTATTATAAATGGGGGAGCTATTTGAAATACATAGTGTTTAGGTAAAAATAGGTAAACTTGTACAGGATAGACTCATGCACGTAATGGCTCTATGAGGACAGTATTTGGGAGACGACAGACAGGATTCTGATGTACAGAAAAGTTTGGCTAATGGGCTGGCAGTGGAAAGGGTTAGAAAAAGGGGCTGGAAGAGGCATTTTTTTTTAAGGAAGAAATGATAATATTTTGAGGAAAAATAAATAGTAGAGAAGCAGGAGGATGAACCAAAAGAATCACCAAATCAGCCTTTAAGAATGGTGCTGATGTTACTCAAGAGACAGGAGATGAGAGGAAGAAGTGATTTGTAAAAGAGAAGAAATTTTATATTTCTGTGGCAAATATTAAGTGATTATGTTTAATAAGAAGCAGATATACCTCAAGTGAATCAGAAGCCTTTGTTGGGAATCCTCAGCCTGGAGACAGCAGTTAATGCTCTAGGACTGAACGGCCCTTGAATAGAGTAATGGGAAGAAGGACCCTGAGTGGAACCACAGTGGTAGAAACATGAGGGAAGTCAAGCAAGAGTGAATGAAGCAAATGAGGGGTGGTGGTGGGACTTAGTGGGGAGAGAAATTGAAAATGCAGATGCTTCCCCAGGGTAGTGCAGATATATGAAAGCTAAGACAGGACCACATTTCAAGGTGATAGTTCTAGTCAGTATTATAAAAACTAAAGACACAACAAAAAGATACCACCCACACTCTTCTCTGGGGCCAAAGGAAAGGTGGCCTTTGGTGGCTGGGCAAAAGAATCAGGAATGAAACTGTAGCAGTTTTATGTTTAAAGAAAGTGATTAACCTATCATTGGCCCTGCATAGTTATATTTAAGATATTAAAACAAAGAGATATGGAGGCCAATTAGTATGTTTCTCTAACTCCTATTGATTGTTTCAGTGACATCTATCAGTTATTTTTCTTTAGAAAAACTGTAAGAAATCTTGGCTTTTATAATCAAAGCTATGCGTGGTATCTTTGAGTAGTGTTCATTTTTTAGGGTCAGATAATAAAGTACTTTATTTAATGACTGTATTTGTCGGTGTGACCTGGAATTTTATGCTAATGGATATAAAAAATAGGTTTTAGCAGCCCTTCTCATGATGGGTTTTATTTCCAAAGAGAAATCTCTTTTGTTAATTTACATAGACGTGGTTTAACTGTGTAATCCCTTCATTTTCATTAACATTATAAAAATTGTTTTGGTCTTTCCTCCAACCTATTGTTTTATGAGAAGAGTTAAATTTTGCTTTTTGTTTCTCTTTCATTGCATGGGGTTTGTTTTCATTTGTTTGTTTTTGTAGCCCTAATTGGAAATTCAATGTGTCTTTCTCTTAAAGACAAGAAGACACCAACCTTTTCTTCTACATATAATTGTTCCAAAAAAGTGAAGTCAGTCCTTAGGGGTATCAATTCAGAAGAAAATTGGCATGAATTAATGGAAATAGCTGCATTCAGAATTAGGAAAGCAGAGTACAGTATTTTCTTTAGTATGAGAATATTTATACAAGTTCTTTCAATAATACTCTCATGAATTTCATAATTAATATTAGTGGATGCTATGAATCAGACTCTAGATTTTAACCATTCACAGTTTAGTTTCTTTTTTTATTATTTTTTATTTATTAAAGATTTTCATTTATTTATTTGACAGAGAGATAAAGAGAGAATACAAGTAGGCAGAGCGGCTGGCAGAGGAAAAGGGAGAAGCAGGCTCTCTGCCCAGCCGGCAACCCGATGCAGGGGTCGATCCTAGGACCCTGGGACCATAACCTGAGCCGAAGGTAGATGGTTAACTGACTGAGCCACTCAGGTGCCCCAACACATCTGTTTCTTAATCAGTATAATTATGTGACTAAGTCATACTCCATGATTTTAAAGAGTTGTAGGAAGTATGACTAATAGTTAAGGTGATGAAAGAGAGCTCACTATTAAAAAAAAAATTAGAAGTGACTCTCATTTATAATATGTTTTGGTTTATTTGTTTTACACCTAAAAAGTAGATGAAGTCCTCCAGAGAATTAAAACCCATAATGCCAAAAACCATGGAATCTTGAAAAGAGAAATATTAAGAAAAGTTTTAAAAGCACTATTTACTGTTAAAGTGAAATCAAACTGCAATATGAATTTACTTCTACATTTTATTTTATTTTATTTTTTTAAGATTTTATTTATTTATTTGACAAACAGAGATCACAAGTAGGCAGAGCAGCAGGCAGGGGAGGGGGGAAGCAAGCTCCCTGCTGAGCAGAGAGCCCAATGCGGGGCTCAATTCCAGGACCTGAGATCATGACCTGAGCCGAAGGCAGAGGCTTAACCCCCTGAGTCACCCAGGCGCTCCTACTTCTACATTTTAATTAAAGCATTTACTCAGACTGTTTTTGTATAGATGCTGAGAATAAAATAAACTTTTTTTTTTTTTTTTTAAGAGAGAGAGAGCATGTGTGTGTGAGGGGGTTTGGGGGTGTGAGGGGGTATGGAGAGAGGGGCAGAGGAAGAGAGAGAATCTTAAGAGGCACCATGCCCAGCACCTAATGCAGGGGCTTGATCTCAGGATTCTGAGATCATGAAATGAGCCAAAATCAAGAGTCAGATGCTTAACAGACTGAGCCACCCAGGTGCCGCTTAAAGTAACATTTGGAAATGAACTACAATAAAACCATATTCATTTAGACCTCATTCAAAATTTGGGATAATAGAGACAAGTTTAGTCTTGCCTTTTTCCCATTATTTATGAAGCAAGTATTTGTTAAGCAAATTTAACAGTGCAAAAATATTCAAGAGGATATCCTCAAGTACTTCCATTCACATTGAGTATAAATATACATAGAAAATCCTTGACCAAATTCATTGAGATCCATTGAGAGAGAAAAGATAGTGAAACAATACAGAAGCAATAGGACAGCTTAGAAATAGCCCATGCTAAGTGATCCTGTGTCAATACACAGAATATGTTGGGATGCTATCCATCTAAGAGAAAAGTTCATAGGTTTCAGATCCTGTGCCTCCACTTAAAGCCTGAAGAGTAACTCGCAGAGAGCAGAGATTTTGAATTTATAATCAATAGTATCCGTAATATAGCCTGGCATATAGTAAGTATTCAGTAAATATTTGAATGAAAGAATACTGCATATGGTTTAATTTTTCCTCATTTTAGTCTATAACACTCATCAAGCACTTTCTGTGCCCAAGACACTTTCAGTCTTGTGTGAAGAATTGCCATCAAGCCTGCACATTTCTGGTTCATATGTGTGGAGTAAGATGAAAAACACAGGCAAACAGAGGCTCAGATTATTCTATAAAATTGACTGGGGAAACTATTTTCTTTCTAACTGAAAAGCTTTGAATACACATTAGTTGTGAGCAGTATGCTTGTTAGAGTAATTTTAATTAAGGTAATTTTGCCCTGTCCATCAGATAATGGAATTTTAAAATAGCTAATAACCTATTTGCTAGTTCACAATAAAGATTTTGGAAACCTGCCTATATGCCTTAATTCAGAGAAATATTTAATTACATATGTCCCTCAGATTACTTCTAAAGAAACAGTTATTAAGTAGGACTGAACACTAAATTTTAAGGTTATTTTCATTATTATTATTTTTTTTTAAATTGCAATCAAGGCTTATGATGCTCTGAATGGTAGGAGAAAGCCATATATAATGTTTTGGAAATGGTTTGGAAGAGAGTGGGGGTGGTAAGTTTACAGCTCAAATATTTCTACATTCCTCATTTACCTTCTTCTAATGAATAGTGTTTGGTTTGGGGGCTTAAACAAGGAATCTGAGTCTGATGGTACTGTTATGACATATAAATTTGCTGGTGGAAATAACTCTAACCCAGAATGGAAATAGAAAGAAATATTCTGAAATGCCAGGTGTCAGCATATCAAACTGTAATAATGGCAACTAAAATTGAAAAAGCACCCTCCTTTCTAAAAAGAGATTTTTTCACACTGGTTTTCCACACTTTTACTTGCTAACTTGTCTATAATTTATATTATAGTACTGAAATAAGGGGTGTGATAAACATTTGTTAAGAGTTCATTTTAGACTCTCCTAGGGAAGCTGGAGATGATGGGGGTTGGGGAGGGTTAATTAGCATTCGAAGTACACTAATTGGGAATATTCCCAGCAGGGTGGTTGCCCAGAAGCCCTTACTCTAGAAAGGATGCTACTATTAGACTTTCAGCTATTTTTACCTGATCAACATTAGAGGTTTGGTGACTTAACACACGGGATATTAGGTAAGATTTTTCTGTGGCGACATGATTGGTTTTCAAGATATCTGAATTGCCAGAAATATTACATAGCTACTGCTAGTTTAAGAGCCTTCGCCTTTCAGAATACGGTCCTAAATTTAAGATTCTGATCTGTTCTTTTGTTTAAATATTTATTGGAAGATTTTGTTACCCAGTTCTGACTAGAAAGTTAAAAAAATTATGCCATGCCTCAAAGGAAACTTTATCACAAGATTCTGTGGGAGAGTTAAGAAGGATATTTGGGACTTTTCCAAGAGTACAGGTTGTACAGTCTTTTTGATGCCTGCATTTCTGTGAATGAGTGTTGATAGGGCTGGTTGTGGTCTTTAATGTTCTTTCACTTAACACGCTTTTTGGTATTGAGATTATAGGGAGGTAAAGAGATTATAGAGGACAAGACATATATTCTAATTTTCCCACAACTGAAGGAAGTTCCTGGCTGGCTATGAAAGATGAATATGAGTGACTAAATCATCTTACATAACCTTGTCCCAGTAATCACATAAAGGAAGAGAATTATGTTCATGACCTACATGAATGCACAGAAAGGCATGTATTCAGTTTCACAGGTGTGGAGCCAGACCCCATGCTCTATTTGGAGAACGTGGCTGCTGAGTTAGAATCTCTGTCAACTGCTTACAAGCTGTGTAACTCAGGACAGGATAGATAATTTTCTATGTTTCCATTTCCTCATCTGTAAAATGGGTTTAATAGTAATATCTGCCTTATATTGTTCTTTTGGAGAGTAAACACATTATATATATGGAGAATTTGTAGCATCTGGTAAAAGAAAGTATACAGCAAATTTTAGCTATTATTATTACAAAATGCAAGCATGAAGACTGAGCTGTGTACTCTCCTTAGGGTGTTTTCCCCATTAACCATTCTGTTGAAAATTTGTTAGTTTTTACTTCCTAATCTGTCTATAATATACGCACAGTCTAAGCCATACTGACCAAATAATCAAATGACTAACATAATGCAATGACTTATTTGAATTAAAATTTTCCTAAAAACTTCAGGGAAAAGTCAGTTGAGTTGGTTTTATTTTCCTACTTCTATAGAAGAAAATTTCATATTGCTTGGAATTTATTTTAGCTCTGTTTGCCAAATCTAAAAGTCTTATTGCTCTACTTTATTTCATACAAGCCCTGATGAAGGAAGAGTTTCTTAGACTTTTCAGCAAAGAAATTTGTATTTATTTATCAAGTGTTTAAATGCTTACTATGTCTGTAACATTCTAGGAAACTAAGGAGGTAGAACACAGTTTATTTACAGTAACTAGCAGGAGAGACACAAGTAAGACCATGAACAAATGAAAATTGCAATTGATGTAATGAGTGATGATACCTGCTAAAGGCATGACATCATGGCATCCCACTTAATTTTATGGACGTGCACTGCATTGGTACATGTGGAAAAATTCAAGGAGATTTATTCACAAAGTAGGACTTGAGCAACATTGAAGAATGTATAGGGGATAAGATGGAAAGGGGAAGTTCAATGAACCCTGTTCTACAAGCTGCATCTCATTCAACCAACTTTCCTGTTACTTAAGTGAAATTTTTTACTCTAAGTCCTCACTGAGGGGTGTCTGGTTGGCTCAGTCATTGGAAACATCTGCCTTCAGCTCAGAGTCATCATCTCAGGGTCCTGGGATCAGGCCCTGCCTCCAGCCTCCTGCTCAGGAGGGAGTCGGTTTCTCCCTCTATCCCTGCCCATGCTCATGCTCTCTCTCTCTATCTCTCAAATAAGTAAATAAATAAATAAAATCTTAAAAAAATATATACCCTCACTGGAAGTCCACTGAGTAAGGGGTATATTTGGAAGCCATAATAAAATCAGCTTCTCCCATGCAATGTGATTTAGTCGGTTTTTAAAAGACAGCTCTTTTAACAATACTAACACAGTGCTAGGCAGGCAATAGATGTCAATGAAGACAGGCTTCTTTCATTCATTTTATTTAATCAAAGGATTTTTGTTTTTTAATCTAACAGATCACTAAATTCAATGGAACAATTATGCAAATAAAGAAAGGGATTGGAGAAGAAGGAATTTGAGAAGATAGAGTAATTCAGTGGATAAAGAGTTTCACTGGGGTATCAGATCTGGGGATTCAAGTAGGGGAATGTAGTGGAGGTGTACTGTTCACCAAAAAACCAGGAAAAGGATTTTGGCAATAACGAGAGATCTAGACAAATATTGAAGACATGTGCCATTAGTTTTTTGTGTTTTGTTTTTGTGTTTTTTTGTTTTCGATACTTAGAGATCTCATGAGAAAAGACAAGGTGAAAGGATGAACAGGAAAGAGTGAGGGATAAATGTTGGGTAATACTGAGAGATAAAAAAGGTAGCACTGGACTGTTTCAGACTGTGGAGCATCAAGCTGAAGAATGTGGTTTTTATCTTATGTGCAATAGAAAATGCCCTTGGTTGCTCTACTTGTATTCCGCAGCATGCAATTAAGCTAAAGGGAACACCCTGCAATTATTCTGCAGTGTTGGGGGAAGATGGTGGTGGTGGTGTAATTTTTGAATCTCCAAATCTGCCCTCCTACTGTCCCTACTATAATTAGTTAAGCAATTGAAAGAACCTCTAACTCCAACTAACAGATATAGGAGACATGAGGGTACAGAAACATCTTTAACAAAACCACAAGGATGTATGAGAGAAATTTTATATGGAGATATATAATATTCTTCAATAAATGTGTGGCATTTTAAAAGAGAGAGAGGGAATTTAAGAGACTTAACAGACATAACAACCAAATCCAAAGTCTCAGGAAAATTTGAACATGGTACTGGGTACTAGATAATATTACATCATTATGCTATTTTATGGGCATTATGTTAAAAATCATTATCCATTAGAGATATATGAAGATATATTTATAAGTGAAATGTTATAATGTCTAGGATGTACTATAAAGGGATAATGTTCTTCCTTACACTCATATTGGGGATAAGAAAAAAAAAGATATTGGCAATATATTGATAACAATGAAATTTCCTATTAGGATTCTGATTTTCATTGTTCGTTCTTCTTATGGGATATTTGAAAATTTCTGTGGTGAATCAAGCTATTGTTCAACTTAACACATGACATATGAAGCTTTTATAGAACTCAGCAATTTGGCACCTCTGCTTAACCCCTTGGGTGAGCATTATTAAAGATAGTGTTACCATATCATTTAATAACCAGAACATTCACATCCACAGAGAGTTAAAATCTTATTTCTCTAATGTAGAAGGTGCCCTTGACTTCCCTTTTCTTACAAAAGAATCAGAACAGAGCTAATTCACAGAAGCTTCAGGTTTTTGCAGTGATACATACTGGTTCCTAAAAAATCTCTTTAGGATGCATAACACTAGTTTATATTTTACAATGCTGTGAAGTATAAAAGGCTATTTTCATGAGCTGAGAGAGCAAACTGAGACAACGTGACATTATAGAGTGGCCTCGAAAAGGAAAATCTATTTCTTCTATTAAACATGTATTTCTAGACCTAGATTCAATACCTTTGTTATGGTTAATAAATGATCACAATAAGCTACCAGGACAAACCTCTCAGAATGGCTAAAATTAAATAACAAACAAACAACAACAAAACAACAGACAATGCCAACTGCTGGTGAAGATACTGAAAAAACTAGGACTGACAAGCATTGCTGACAGAATTTAAGAATGTAACCACTTTGGAAAATGGTTGGCAACTTTTTAATAGCCAACATACAGTTAATATACAGTTAATATTTCACTCCTAGCACATCTAATTTTTTACCCAAGAGAAAATAAACTTAAGTTCCCCCCAAAATTATTCAACTAGTGTAGCAGCTTTAATTCATAATCACCCAAGCTGAAAACAACACAGAAGAATTTCTGCTGATGAATGGATAAACAAACTGGATACATCCATACCTGGAATACCACTTACTTAAAACCAAAAACAAACTACTGATACACAGAACAAAAGGGTTAGATCTCAAATGTATCGTGCTAAGTGAAAGAAACCAGGCACAAAGCCTACATATTGTATGGTTGCATTGATATGAAATTTTAAAAGAGGTAACAAAACCAAAGCAGTTGTGGCCAGGGGATAGAGGTGGGGGGAGGCCAAAGCACAAAGAGCCACAAGGGAATTTGGAGCAGGGATGGAATTGTTTTATACATTGGCAGAGGTAGTAGTTGCATGACTGTGTATGTCAAGGTTCAAAATGTACACTGAAAAAGGGTGGATGTTACACATGTAACTTATACTTCTATAAACCTGACCAAAAATTAAAACAAAACAAAACAAAACAAAACCTCTCAGAGTCCTTTCTTAGTTTTTTGCACCAATTCTCATTTTTATCTTTATTTCCTAATTTGTGAAAAATCTGGAAGGCCATAACATTCTATCATTTGGATGAACTGTCACTGGTATAACAATTCTATTTGAGGATATTATTTAAGAAAAGTAGTCCTGCTAACATCCAAGTTCCCGTAAAGGTCTTTAACTAGGTAAATCCAAAATAACAGTATCATTATTGTTTGACCTCGTTAACATAAATTCTCTCTTTTGCAAAGTCATTTTCATGTACAATATGGGGAATTCCTGGATGAAGATGGGCAAGGAGGAGTTGATAGAGGAGACACAGAAATGTAAAAATATAAACACATAAATGTAGAGTCTTTCTTTCTTCCTTCCTTTCTTTTTAATATTTTATTTATTTATTTGACAGAGAGAGAGATCACAAGTAGGCAGAGAGGCAGGCAGAGAGAGAGTGGGAAGCAGGTTCTCTGCTGAGCAGAGAGCCCAATTCTGGGGCTTGATCCCAGGACCCTGGGATGAGGATCTGAGCCAAAGGCAGAGGCTTAACCCACTGAGCCACCCAGGTACCTCTAAATGCAGAGTCTCATCATAGTTTATCTCAAGGTGCTTGTTTCAACTTCTCTTTATGAAGCTTCAGCCTATTAACCTTCTTTAAAAAAATCTGCCTTTGCTAGGGACCTGTACAACTAGCAGGAACATTTCTTTATTAAGACTCTCTGTGTCTAAGCATTTTTAATGACCCCCATTGCCATGGTACCATCTGGACACCTGACATTTTAAAAACAAACATTTCAGCATAACTGATGAATTCTACCTTAGATGGCTATTATGCAGGTCTGACTGCTAAACCAACAGGCAGCCCTCATTCCACCAAATTACACCTTGCTAAGCAGAAGTATCACATTGGGCATATTAGCATAGGTGTATTGTACAGGAAGCTTAACCTGAGAGGACCCTTTATAATACTATGAATGATAGTCTCACCAAAACCAAACCATGCAAAATAACCTCCTGGATTTTGGCCAGCAGCATAATCACAATGGAGAGTTCACTGGGAGATGCCCGTATTGAGATGAGCCCTTATTTACCTGAACAAACAGCCCTAGCAAAGAATGCTCAGCTAACAAATGGCTCATCCAAGGACCAATCAGTTATTTGCTTTCCAGACCAGAGGGTATACCTTTGCCAACAGCCCCTTAAACTACTGCAAGTGGTGGAAAAGGTGGAGGAATTAACATTAAAGTGCACCTGTTACTTATGAAGCACTGTTGATGCATGCATCCATTCATTCAACATAATGTATTATGTATATGTAATACTTTCAACAGAAACATTTTACATAGAACTTTATGCAAAGTACTATTCTAGGTCCTACAGATATAGCAATAAGCAGAAGAGACAATATCCCTATATTTTGGAACTGAAGTTCCACTGGGAGCCTTCAGACCATCTCTGAATTTGAGAGTTAAATCCCTCTTTCACACATCAGGAAATGGAGACTGAGAAAGACTGACTTATACAAAGTTACTAGTAGGTCATAGAAATGGCATTAGAATCTAGGACTCCAATATAAAAATTTCATTGCACAATCAGGAAATTTGCTCTAGCTGAGAATCTCCTGCCTTGTTTAATCCAGGCACCCTGAGGAAATTGGAACTGAAAGCCCTCTCTGGATTCAATACTTAAAGCTCTGAATCAGGGTTTAAACATTAGAGATTTAGAAGAAGTTAGGGGAACCCAGGGCTCACAGTTGCCATCAGCTTAATTTACGCTTATTTAGGATTTTGATAGGTTTTTGGAATACCATTTCGAACTGGAAAAACACATTCAGAGTTCTAACAGAATGATTCACAAATCAACTTTTGGAGTCTATCAATCTGCTACCTCTGATTTCTAACCCTCTGGTTTCTAAAATCCATGCTAGCTTCCCGCTCACATCATCCTGAATAAAAATAGAAACTCAGCACATTTCTTCTTCTTTTATTCTTTTTATTCCTTTCAGAATTATTCTCCTCCAATGAGTACTGTCTAGTTTCTGTCCACTTGACTTCTGCATGCGGTAATTGTTTTTTTTTATCACTAACATCCTATGTGTATGTTGGAAAGAGGGGGCAGGTAAAAACTTTTATATCACAATGTTCTGGAATTTTATTCAAATTACTCTATCACAGCTAAAGTTTTTCCTTTCCTTAACAATGGTTACTAACAAAGTTGAAGTCATAAAATCTCATCGTATATTATATAGAAGGATTATATATATATATATATATATATATATATATATATCCTCTTCAAATGAACAAGGAAATAGTAAGGTAAAGAAACAAAATTTTTAATATAAAAAGGTATCACAAAATTTTTCAGAAAAATCATATTTGTGGATTTTAATATAAATGAGACACAAGTATATTAAAAATTGCCATGTATAAATTAACATACTGAAAATAATTAAATGAAAGCCAAGTAATGATCAAATTGTTAATTAGTCAGCTCATGCTGTAGACTGATTTGCAGAAGCAAAATTCAAAGGGTGGCTACATTAATAACAGTGAAAAATAAAATTAATTTTCCTATTATATAAACTTTTATTTGCCATCTTTGGAAGTTATGGCTGGTCTTTATACTTAATTATATACATATAAAGGCAGAGAATTTATAGTGAGAATTTTCCACATGAAATCAGGTCCTTGAGATGGGAGTCAAGATGGCAGAGAAGTAGCAGGCTGAGACTACTTCAGGTAGCAGGAGATCAGCTAGATAGCTTATCTAAAGATTGCAAACAACTACAAATCCAACGGGAGATCGAAGAGAAGAACAGCAATTCTAGAAATAGAAAATCAACCACTTTCTGAAAGGTAGGACTGGCGGAGAAGTGAATCCAAAGTGACGGGAAGATAGACTGTGGGGGGGGAGGGGCCGGCTCTCGGCAAGCGGCGGAGCAACAGAGCACAAAATCAGGACTTTTAAAAGTCTGTTCCGCTGAGGGACATCGCTCCAGAGGCTTAACCGGGGGGAAGCCCATGTGGGGTCAGTGTGGCCTCAGGTCCCACAGGGTCACAGAAGGATCGGGGGTGTCTGAGTGTCTCAGAGCTTGCAGGTATTAGAACGGGGAAGCCGGCTACAGAGACAGAGCCGAGGAGTGAGCTCTAAGTTCGGGGTTACCTTGAACCGGTCGCAGGCTCGGTCAGCTTGGAGCGTAGCCAGAGGCAGGGTGATGGGAGTAATTGGGCGCTGTTCTCTGAGGGCGCACTGAGGAGAGGGGCCCCGGGCTCTCGGCTCCTCTGGGCCGGAGACTGGGAGGCCGCCATCTTCATTCCCGTCCTCCGGAACTCTACGGAGTGCGCTCAGGGAACAAAAGCTCCCGAAAGCAAACCCGAGTGGATTACTCAGCCCGGCCCCTGGTAAGGGCGGTGCAACTCTGCCTGGGGAAAAGACACTTGAGAATCACTACAACAGGCCCCTCCCCCAGAAGATCAACAAGAAATCCATCCAGGACCAAGTTCACCTAGCAAGGAATGCAGTTTCAATACCAAGGAGAGCAGTGGAATTCCAGAGGAGGAGAAAGCAAAGCACAGAACTCATGGCTTTCTCCCCATGATTCTTTAGCCTTGCAGTTAATTTAATTTTTTTTTTCTTTTTCAATTCTTTTTTTCTTCTTCTGCTAAATTTTTTTAACTTTTACTCTTTTCTTTTTTTAACGTTTTTTAACTAGTTTATCTAATATGTATAGATATTTTTTCCTTTTTATATTTTTTCTTTATTGGTTTTCTTTTTTTAATTGTTTCTTTCGTTCTTTCTTTTTTTTTTCTTTCTGAACCTTTTTATCCCTTTCTCCCCCCTCACGATTTGCGATCTCTTCTGATTTGGCTAAAGCATATTTTCCTGGGGCTGTTTCCACCCTTTTAGTATTTTACTTGCTCCTTCATATACTCTTATCTGGACAAAATGACAAGGCGGAAAAATTCACCACAAAAAAAAAGAACAAGAGGCAGTACCAAAGGCTAGGGACCTAATCAATACAGACATTGGTAATATGTCAGATCTAGAGTTCAGAATGACGATTCTCAAGGTTCTAGCCTGGCTCGAAAAAGGCATGGAAGATATTAGAGAAACCCTCTCGGGAGATATAAAAGCCCTTTCTGGAGAAATAAAAGAACTAAAATCTAACCAAGTTGAAATAAAAAAAGCTATTAATGAGGTGCAATCAAAAATGGAGGCTCTCACTGCTAGGATAAATGAGGCAGAAGAAAGAATTAGCGATATAGAAGACCAAATGACAGAGAATAAAGAAGCTGAGCAAAAGAGGGACAAACAGCTACTGGACCACGAGGGGAGAATTCTAGAGATAAGTGACACCAAAGACGAAACAACATTAGAATAATTGGGATTCCAGAAGAAGAAAGAGAGAGGGGAGCAGAAGGTATATTAGAGAGAATTATTGGAGAGAATTTCCCCAATATGGCAAAGGGAACAAGCATCAAAATCCAGGAGGTTCAGAGAACCCCCCTCAAAGTCAATAAGAATAGGTCCACACCCCCACCTAATAGTAAAATTTACAAGTCTTAGTGACAAAGAGAAAATCCTGAAAGCAGCCCGGGAAAAGAAGTCTGTAACATACAATGGTAAAAATATTAGCTTGGCAGCAGATTTATCCACAGAGAACTGGCAGGCCAGAAAGAGCTGGCATGATATATTCAGAGCACTAAACGAGAAAAACATGCAGCCAAGAATACTATATCCAGCTAAACTATCATTGAAAATAGAAGGAGAGATTAAAAGCTTCCAGGACAAACAAAAACTGAAAGAATTTGCAAACACCAAACCAGCTCTACAGGAAATATTGAAAGGGGTCCTCTAAGCAAAGAGAGACCCTAAAAGTAGTAGATCAGAAAGGAACAGAGACAATATACAATAACAGTCACCTGACAGGCAATACAATGGCACTAAATTCATATCTCTCAATAGTTACCCTGAATGTAATTGGGCTAAATGCCCCAATCAAAAGACACAGGGTATCAGAATGGATAAAAAAACAAAACCCATCTATATGTTGCCTACAAGAAACTCATTTTAAACCTGAAGACACCTCCAGATTTAAAGTGAGGGGGTGGAAAAGAATTTACCATGCTAATGGACATCAGAAGAAAGCAGGAGAGGCAATCCTTATATCAGATCAATTAGATTTTAAGCCAAAGACTATAATAAGAGATGAGGAAGGACACTATATCATACTCAAAGGATTTGTCCAGTAAGAAGATCTAACAATTTTAAATATCTATGCCCCTAACGTGGGAGCAGCCAACTATATAAACCAATTATTAACAAAATCAAAGAAACACATCGACAATAATACAATAATAGTAGGGGACTTTAACACTCCCCTCACTGAAATGGACAGATCATCCAAGCAAAAGATCAACAAGGAAATAAAGGCCTTAAATGACACACTGGATCAGATGGACATCACAGATATATTCAGAACATTTCATCCCAAAGCAACAGAATACACATTCTTCTCCAGTGCACATGGAACATTCTTCAGAATAGATCACATCCTCCGTCCTAAATCAGGTCTCAACCGGTATCAAAAGATTGGGAGCATTCCCTGCATATTTTCAGACCACAATGCTCTGAAGCTAGAACTCAATCACAAGAGGAAATGTGGAAGCAACCCAAATACATGGCGACTAAACAGCATCCTTCTAAAGAATGAATGGGTCAACCAGGAAATTAAAGAAGAATTGAAAAAATTCATGGAAACAAATGATAATGAAAACGCCATGGTTCAAAATCTGTGGGACACAACAAAGGCAGTCCTGAGAGGAAAATATATGGCGGTACAAGCCTTTCTCAAGAAACAAGAAAGGTCTCAGGTACACAAGCTAACCCTACAGCTAAAGGAGCTGGAGAAAGAACAAGAAAGAAACCCTAAACCCAGCAGGAGAAGAGAAATCATAAAGATCAGAGCAGAAATCAATGAAATAGAAACCAAAAAAACAATTGAACAAATCAACGAAACTAGGAGCTGGTTCTTTGAAAGAATTAATAAGATTGATAAACCCCTGGCCAGACTTATCAAAAAGAAAAGAGAAAGGACCCAAATAAATAAAATCATGAATGAAAGAGGAGAGATCACAACTAACACCAAAGAAATACAGACAATTATAAGAACATACTATGAGCAACTCTACACCAACAAATTTGACAATCTGGAAGAAATGGATGCATTCCTAGAGACATATAAACTACCACAACTGAACCAGGAAGAAATAGAAAGCCTGGACAGACCCATAACCAGTAAGGAGATTGAAACAGTCATCAAAAATCTCCAAACAAACAAAAGCCCAGGGCCAGACGGCTTCCCGGGGGAATTCTACCAAACATTTAAAGAAGAACTAATTCCTATTCTCGTGAGACTGTTCCAAAAAATAGAAATGGAAGGAAAACTTCCAAACTCATTTTATGAGGCCAGCATCACCTTGATCCCAAAATCAGACAAGGATCCCATCAAAAAAGAGAACTACAGACCAATATTCTTGATGAACACAGATGCAAAAATTCTCACCAAAATACTAGCCAATAGGATTCAGTAGTAATTAAAAGGATTATTCACCACGACCAAGTGGGATTTATTCCAGGGCTACAAGGTTGGTTCAACATCCGCAAATCAATCAATGTGATACAACACATTAATAAAAGAAAGAACAAGAACCATATGATACTCTCAATAGATGCTGAAAAAGCAACTGACAAAGTACAGCATCCCTTCCTGATCAAAACTCTTCAAAGTGTAGGGATAGAGGGCACATACCTCAATATTATCAAAGCCATCTATGAAAAACCCACCGCAAATATCATTCTCAATGGAGAAAAACTGAAAACTTTTCCGCTCAGGTCAGGAACACGGCAGGGATGTCCGTTATCACCACTGCTATTCAACATAGTACTAGAAGTCCTAGCCTCAGCAATCAGACAACAAAAGGAAATTAAAGTCATCCAAACCAGCAAAGAAGAAGTCAAACCATCACTCTTCGCAGATGATATGATACTACATGTGAAAACCCAAAAGACTCCACTCCAAAACTGCTAGAACTTGTACAGGAATTCAGTAAAGTGTCAGGATATAAAATCAATGCACAGAAATCAGTTGCATTTCTCTACACCAACAATAAGACAGAAGAAAGAGAAATTAAGGCATCCATCCCATTTACAATTGCACCCAAAACTATAAGATACCTAGGAATAAACCTAACCAAAGAGACTAAGAATCTATACACAGAAAACTATAAAGTACTCATGAAAGAAATTGAGGAAGACACAAAGAAATGGAAAAATGTTCCATGCTCCTGGATTGGAAGAATAAATATTGTGAAAATGTCTATGCTACCTAAAGCAATCTACACATTTAATGCAATTTCTATCAAAGTACCATCCATTTTTTTCAAAGAAATGGAACAAATAATCCTAAAATTTATATGGAATCAGAAAAGACCTTGAATAGCCAAAGGAATATTGAAAAAGAAAGCCAAAGTTGGTGACATCACAATTCTGGACTTCAAGCTCTACTACAAAGCTGTCATCATCAAGACAGCATGGTACTGGCACAAAAACAGACACATAGATCAATGGAACAGAATAGAGAGCCCAGAAATAGACCCTCAACTCTTTGGTCAACTAATCTTCAACAAAGCAGGAAAGAATGTCCAATGGAAAAAAGACCGCCTCTTCAATAAATGGTGTTGGGAAAATTGGACAGCCACATGCAGAAAAATGAAATTGAATCATTTCCTTACACCACACACGAAAATAGACTCAAAATGGATGAAGGGTCTCAATGTGAGAAAGGAATCCATCAAAATCCTTGAGGAGAACATAGGCAGCAACCTCTTCGACCTCAGGCACTGCAACATCTTCCTAGGAACATCGCCAAAGGCAAGGGAAGCAAGGGCAAAAATGAACTATTGGGATTTTATCAAGATCAAAAGCTTTTGCACAGCAAAGGAAACAGTTAACAAAACCAAAAGACAACTGACAGAATGGGAGAAGATATTTGCAAATGACATATCAGATAAAGGGCTAGTGTCCAAAATCTATAAAGAATTTAGCAAACTCAACACCCAAAGAACAAAAAATCCAATCAAGAAATGGGCAGAAGACATGAACAGACATTCCTGCAAAGAAGACATCCAGATGGCCAACAGACACATGAAAAAGTGCTCCACATCACTCGGCATCAGGGAAATACAAATCAAAACCACAATGAGATATCACCTCACACCAGTCAGAATGGCTAAAATTAAGAAGTCAGGAAATGACAGATGCTGGCGAGGATGCGGAGAAAGGGGAACCCTCCTACACTGTTGGTGGAAATGCAAGCTGGTGCAACTACTCTGGAAAACAGCATGGAGATTCCTCAAAATGTTGAAAATAGAACTACCCTATGACCCAGCAATTGCACTGCTGGGTATTTACCCTAAAGATACAAACGTAGTGATCCGAAGGGGCACGTGCGCCCGAATGTTTATAGCAGCAATGTCTACAATAGCCAAACTATGGAAAGAACCTAGATGTCCATCAACAGATGAATGGATAAAGAAGTTGTGGTATATATACACAATGGAATACTATGCAGCCATCAAAAGAAATGAAATCTTGCCATTTGTGACGGTGTGGATGGAACTAGAGGGTATCATGCTTAGCGAAATAAGTCAATCGGAGAAAGACAACTATCATGATCTCCCTGATATGTGGGAGAGGAGATGCAACATAGGGGGTTAAGGGGGTAGGAGAAGAGTAAATGAAACAAGATGGGATTGGGAGGGGGACAAACCATAAGTGACTCTTAATCTCACAAAACAAACTGAGGGTTGATGGGGAAGGGGGGTTAGGGGGGTGGGGTTATGGACATTGGGGAGGGTATGTGCTATGGTGAGTTCTGTGAAGTGTGTAAACCTGGCGTTCACAGACCTGTACCCCTGGGGATAAAAATATATTACATGTTTATAAAAAATAAAATAAAAATAAATAAATAAAATGAAGTATGAAAAAAAAAGAAAAAAAATCAGGTCCTTTATGATGTCCACTTTATATTTATTGATATTTTACCTATCATAAGAATTCTTTTCTCTAATCTCAACAATTTATTTGTTGGCCTGAAAACAGGATTGCTTCTGCTTACTTCTTTGTGCCCAAATCCATGTCTTTGCAATCTGGTTAATATCCCACAGCCTCTAGGACTTGAGGAAGCTGCTTTTTCTCAACAGGCTCTTTTCAAGACATTGGATCTTTGCCCGCCTGCACCCCATTAAGAAAGAGTCACCTGGACGAACTATCTGCCCATACAGTTTCCTTGTGCTGCCTCCCTTTAGAGTTCCAATGTTACTTTCAGTCATATGTTGGATCCTAATCTCACTGGCTTGCAAAAGTTCATGAATTTTGTGAGCGGAGCCATAGCTGGAAATAAGCCATAGTGTAACTATTTAAATCAAAGAAATGGTCCAATGCTTTTCACCTCTAGAGAACTAGTTGTTGAACACACCACTGGATCATAGTGACTTTCAGAATACATTAGATAACTTTGTTTGGACCTCCTGACAACGAACTATTATTGAAATGTTTATTTCGTATCACATTCTACCGGATCTTTCCCCAGTACATTGAACTTACATTACCTTAAAATGACTACCTGACCTCAGTAAGGCAGTGTGGTTACCGATCCTAGTTCCTTCTGTTTTCTTCTTATTTATTCTGTGAGCAACTGAAACACGAGACAGCGACCTTCCAAACAGTCTGAACAGTCTGTGCCTTGCACCTGGGCTTGTCCTTCTGTAACCCAAAGCCTCCCTCTGCTGGCCCCAACAATTAAAATGCATCTCTTTGTATTTTTGGCCTCTGAAGTCTGAAGTGTGGTAAAAGACTTCAAACAAACAAACAAACAAACCTGTCCTGTTGGTTTGGGGAAACATACACTTCAAGGCATGTAAGCTAAGGCAGGACTGGTCCTGTGGTAGTGATCGTCAACGGCATCCAAGTCTTCTTGGGCGCAGTATCAGGTAACCAGTCACACACTCACATCTATGATATGGGCATTTTTAGCTATGGGTAGTAAAATAGGGATGACATGCTGAGCTTTGATATCAGCATTAGCAAGAGGGTTGACTAAATACTTGCTCCTTCAAATTAAATTTCCTTATCCAGGTCTCCTTAACTAACGTGTTTTTTAACTGGCCTGTGATAGCTGATAAAAGCCCTTTCCCCTCTTGCCATGAGTATTAAAGATTTATCTCTAGTAAAATTAAAAAAAAAATCATAATCTCTAAATGCCTGATCACATAACAACATGTGGAGACATGGCAACTCAGCAGTAAAATCTTCAGGTGACTGTGTTCCTTTCAAGCAAGCTATCATCCACTTACTGACCTAACAGCCACTGAACCCTTAAACAGGCCCAATCCCTGAAATGGTCCCTCTCACCATAAAGCCTTTGTTGTACTGCAGAGACCAATATTGAAAAAAAGGCACTTTATGTTTCTCCTTTAGATAAATTTTTGTGTTCTTACGGAGTTTTACCGTAACTTTTAGTCCACAGTTGTTGTTTTATTTTTTTTCCTTAAAATAATTTAAGGTAAAATGCTAATGTCAATCCAAATCCCAAATTATTAAATAGCTTGATATTCAATATTATTCCTAACTGTATAATTTATAATTTAGGAAGCACCTGAACTGTCTTACTTCATTTTAAAGTTTAATAATATGCCACAAAAAACTTAAAAATATCTATGCTATACATGAAATATTTTTTTAAAATATCATATATAATAAAAAATTTATATCCTTATCTTCCTCCTATCTTTCAAGCATCTCAACATGTTTCTTGCTGGGGATATTTAACCATAGCAATGTTAAATCACCTATCTGTGTTCTAAACCCCCTGGAATTCCAAACTTTTGGCACATAACCCTCTGTGGCTGTTCTCTTACTTGGCTCTGGTAGACAGGATGATCAAGATCCGGGATGACTGCATCCCATATAATTCTTCCCAAATGTTTCCCTTCCCGACATTCTTTAGCCATATGGATAAATTCCCATATTTAAAAGGTGAAAAAGTGCCAAGGAGAAAAGAAATTTATGTTTGGATGATATAACCACAATGCAAATTAGGGGACAGAAGGCAAAACTGTCCATGTACAAGAGGTAGGATTGAAAACCAAACCTCCCCTAGAACCCATAAAACTCATCTCTTGATGCAGCAAGAAGAGAGGAACAAGTTAATGAAATTACTCTTTCTGAGTAAGTGCACTGAACTGAGCCATAGCTCAGATTCAAAACATGTGTGTACACACAAAAAAATTTGGCTTATTTCAATGCACATTTTATTCAATTGAAGAAGGCATGGGGAAGCCAAAAATGAGCTAATTTTCAGTGCCATTTGCATTATCTGCCAGGTGTTAAACCATTACAGACCATAGCATCATTTGCTGGAATCACTCATTCCTTCATTAGTTATACTCTCTTTATGCCCTCTAGTGCATATATTTTGAGTAGACCTTTAGGAGGAAAGATCCAAATAGTCTTGTTAGGGCTGCAGTTTGTTTCCATTGGTTGAAATGTCAGTAAGTTCAACCAACTAGGGAACCTGAATAATAAGCCAGCCAACATTATGTATTGACCGTTTTCAGTCTGCTTAGTTCATTACTAGGCTTTTTAAATGATACAGAGGAAACAGAAAACTTGGTGTGAGTCCCAATTTCCTCCCCTATAAAATAAGAATAAAACAAACCTACTCTACTTGGCCATTGTGAAAACGAGAAATAACGTGTAACTGAATGTAGCACGGCTAATGGCACAGAGTAGGCGCTTCATGACTAATATTCTTATTGATGATAGTGAATGCATAATTTTCATATGAGAGAGAGGGATATCATGTCTGAAACAACTGATGAATAAAACAAAAGAGGTATGAAATTAATCCGTAACCATGAGTGAGCCACTCAGCACTAATAGATCACTTAAAGAGGTAACTGCAATTTTACTTCCCAGATCCTTTTGGTAAAAAGGCATTCTATAAAAAGCTAAGTATGAGAAAGAACAGTAGACAATTTCTGCTGCTGTCAGCGTAGAGGATGATGGGATTGCTCCCAAGGGTACCATTTAATAAAGTTCACTTTATTATTCTCTAATACGTTTTAGCAAGCTTCGGTGGCTATAACCACGACTCTCTTAAATGGGAGATAGTCCTCTCAAAAGAACAAGTCAAGATTTCTTATCATAATGAGGTAAAGTCTGGAAGACAAATTCATACTTTGCATCGTCCTGTTGCTGGTTTACTATTCTGGACCAATTTAACTAGCTTCACTAAACAGTAGTCCCTGTTTAGAAAAAGAAAAAGTCATGCATTAAATGATTATCTGGGTAAAACAGAGCTTGGAAGTTTCTTTTACTAGCAAATTTTTGGGGCTTCTATCTGAATAACCCAGATTTTTTTTTTTTTTTTTGGCTTCCTTATAGATTAAATAACTTTTTATCTCTGTAGAGGGAAATGCATCAATGAACCATAAGATGGCTTCTGTCTAGTTTAGAATGAAACACAGTACCACTGATTCAATGAGGACTTCGTTCACTGTCATGTCCGAAGCACATGAATTTAGCTGTCAAAAGAAAGATTGGCGGTGTATCCAACTGAGGCTGTAATATGATTTTTCAGTATTAAAGTCTGAATCTATCATTCTAGGCCCTCTTGCAATAGAAAAGCTATGGGAGCAAATAGATGGATGCATAAATTTAGACTCTCATTCTCCTTTCTTCTTCTTGCTCTTATTCTCCCTTTTCTTCTCCTTAAGAATGAAGAAAACATATAATTTCTAAAAGGAACTCTCTTTTTGTTGGGTAATAGATAAAGAGTCATCCATTCCCTTGGTATTTATGAATTCAATCTTAAAGGCTAATGCTATTCTGAAGAGTCACTGATCCCCAGAGTTCTATCTCTGTAAGTGGGTTCTTCTTGTTAAAATGGAGATTGAACCATTAATTTGCAATTCCCATTGGGCTTCAATTACCATACTTATTCACATAATCTATCTGTTATTTTTACCTTGAAATTAGAAAGAGATATTATGTAAGCATCTGCCTGCCGGTCTAATCATTAGTTTTAGGGAGTGTTATTGAGATTTTAAATCCATACCCCTGATATTTAAAGAAAGAAGTTTTACACTTTATCATAATAAAGAATCAATAGTATAATTAATTGTAATTTAAATGACCCTACAGACTTTTTTCAATATGTCTTTTCTTTTTTAGAGTAGGAAAAAACAAAACAAAACAAAACAATTTAATGAGGCAGTAACTGTCTATTAGAAAAAAAAGGAGACAAATGAATTTTTGAAAGATTGGTGGGTGATATTTAGTACAGTGAGATAAAAATTGATAAGTAAGCCTAAGGACTTTCTCTTCCTCTACCTGGGACTATATCAAGTGGAGGTGTCAGAAGCTGACTCACTACTGGCAACATTTAGTGATTTGTCTTTTCATAGAAGAAAAAACTAAGTTCACATCTTGTTAACCTCTTCTGACTTTATGATTGTTTTAAAGCATAAAGTTAAGAGAGTGTATGCTCCCATTCACATGCATTAAATAAGGAAATGGAATGATAAATTATCACTCATTTCAAATTATGGGTAAGGTTGTGAGTAAAGGTATACATTAAAATATACGGTCATGTTAGTAAGATGCAAGTATTTAATCCCAATAGACATTTTAAGCTGTATCCTTTCACCCTCAAACATTCTATTTTCTTTTTCACACCAAGTTAAGCTCCAGTGGTATCTCAGGGTGAAAGAGGAACAGGAAGAATGTAATCCCCATCATCCTCCAAGCCTCTGCAAATAACAGAATATAAGAGAAGATAGTGTGTGTCATACAAATATATATTTCTTTGAATAAGTACCTGACAAGTGTGTAAAATTTACTTAGCTTTTTGTGTGTCTGTGTGTGTACTTGGCCCCAATTATTTTTTCTTCAAAAATGGTCCAATAGAATTAACACAAACTTATCAATATTTATTTCTAAGAATTCAGAAATGGCTGAAAACTTTCCATAAATTCCAAGACTTTCTCAGAGATCTCCATGCCTTTACCCCCGCTACTCTATTCTGAACCTGTTGCTTTAGATGCTGATGCATAACTGTTTCCTTGGGACTTCATTTCACCCCTTTCTGTGTTTGGTCTCTTATTTCTTGAATCTTTGTTTTGTTTTCTGTGTTTGTCTTCCAAGTGTTGCTTAAACATACCCTCCAGTTGTTTCGTATGAAAGAGTCAATAGGAAGTGATTCTTAAAATATTTTTCTTGTCTGAAATTACCTTGACTGCACGTTTGCACTCTATTTATAATGTGGATGGGTACAGAATTTTAAATTAGAAATTCTTTCCCTGTGTAAGTTTGAAGTTGTCCTATCTTTTAGCATCCAAGCATTCAATATTATTTTGAAAACTACACTGCCATTTTTATTTCCACTCCTTTGTATGGGACTATGATCATCCATGCTCTCCCTGCTGCCTACAGTCCTTGGGCTTAGAATCCTTAGCCTGGTTATTCCATAATTTCCTCATGACTGGCTCACAGTAGCTCTTTTAAAAAATCCATATGTTGACAAGTCATTGGATTCTTTCAATTTGGAGAATCATGTCCTTTAGTTCTAAAGGAATTTTCTTTTGTTATATCTTTGCAATTTTCATCCTTTTAGATTTTCTAAGATCTCTCTCTTTCTATGATTTCATAGATTTTCTATGAATTCTGGAAGTCATTTTAGTCAGATGTTAAATATCTTGAATTAATTCTCTCATTAAAATAATCTTTTCTCACTGGTCATCACTTTTTGGTTATTTTTCTGGGAAATTTTTTTAATGTTATTTTTAAGCGCAGGATTCTTAAGTTTTTCTTTGGTTGTTCTTTTTTTAGGATTCATATCTTTATTTGTATACTTATTTGTTTTGTTCTCTTTTAAGTTAAAACTGTTCTTCATATAACTGATTTTTGACTACATAAGTGGCACCGTAAAAAGTTTTTATAGAAGTTCTGTGTTGGAGTGTGTGTGTATGTGTGTAGTCAGAAGCTTTGTGATGGGGTGATGGGTAATGAGATAGCTTTGCTTTGGAATAACAACTCCTACATATTGTTTTTTGTGGCTATTTTCTCAGAGACATTATGTTTTTTCAAGGAATACTCTAATTTAATTCGTGGTTCTAATACCCTGGGAGTAGGGGTTTGGTATCTAGAAAGGATAGTTGAGGTTTGTTTGTTTTCCCATGATTTCTGATCAATGTCTCATCCTCATCATTTTTTGTTTTGATGCCATTATTTTAATTCACTTTTGTTCTATAGTTTATACTTCTGATATCTTGTGGGAAAGGGGGAAATGTGGTCTTATAGCTATATATGAACATGGGAAGGGATTTGGTGATCTAAGCATATCCTAAAAACTTCAAATAATCCTCTTGTTTTTCAGGGGTAAGCACTTTCTTTTACTCCCACGTACAAGGTAAGTCCAAGTGGTTAGAGTGGTACACCTCACAATTATCTAACCTACTTGCACATAGTATTCAGATTTTTCTACTCTGCTAACTCATCCACCTTCCATCTTCTGAAACTTTGTTGACACCTTTAAATCATTTTTATCCCTCTCTTTTTCAATTTGTTTTTGCATTATTGTTTTTAAAGATTTTAACTGATATTTTATAGGTGTTTTCGAAGGCAGCAGAGGACTTAGAATTCTATATGCCACATTTTGCCTGAAGACTGTAGACTATATTTAAACACATGTTAATTATGAGATTTGTATTAATATGAGATTTAGTATTCTAATTAACTCCTAATAGCATAGTACCACTCAGACAGAAATATTTCTTGATAGTACATAATGTAAGAGAGGATTCAGTTTGAATGAGAAACTCAAGATTAAGACATGGTGTGGTTTTATTAGCCAAAAGATATTAAGATATGGGCTGGGGATTACTTAACACGAAATTTGAGTCTCTAGGAAATCATGACTTCATTTCTACCCATTGAGAAAACTGTCTTCACCAAGTTATGCCACTTAACATTCCTTGTTTTTTTAAAACAACTTCAAATAATAATTATACTAATATGGGAATGACCAAAGAATTTATAAGAAATTTTAAAAATTCTTCTAATTTAATCTTCTTTTTTTAACTAAGTTTTTTTTTTTTTATATTTTATATATTTATTTGAGAGACAGAGAGAGAGAGAGTGAGTGAAAGAGCACAAGCTGGAGGGTGTGGCAGATGGAGAGGGAGAAGCAGATCCAGGATGCTGGATGGTTGGCTCGATCCCAAGACCCTGCAATCTTGATCTGAGCCAAAGGCAGACACTTAACTGACTGAGCCACCCAGGCATCCCTCAGCTAAGTTTTATTAATTTTATTTTAAACTTTTTAAAAACTTTTTCAGTATTTTAAATTTCTTTTCACATAATTAACTCTATATTCTTTTGGGAGGATAATATGCACATATATGTGTATAGGCATGTGTGTTGCATGTAATATATATGTATAATATATACATTTTTCCTCTGCGGCCATTTAGTATTTTGTGGAATAAATAAGACACCAAATTTACTTTACAATCATATTTATAAGAATATCCCTTTCAAAGTGCAGCATTATCATTTAGATATGAAAACCATAACAAATATGCAATGAATATGTAGCATGTTTATGGATTCCTTTGACTGGTTAAAATAGTAACATTAAATCAATGTGACTTTTGTATTGTTCTTATTACTTGTATTTCCAACAATTTTAAAATGCAAGTTATGACCAAATTGACCAATAGTAATTTTTTTCTCTGTTACACCAATGATTCATAATATTGCATTCCAGGCTTCTTTTCCTCTTGTGGCTAGAAGCAATATTAGCTAAAACCTAGAAAACTAAGTTAAAGAAAAAGCCAGATATTGATATAAACTTTCTGATTCAAACTATAAGCAAAAATATACAAGGTCCTATCAATTGTCCCAAATGTTCACCCACTTTCCTATATACAACCCTATGACTGTGGTAAGAATTAGGTTGATTCCTTCTATTGATAAAATATCAGTAAATTCTTGCAGCTGCATTGGAAAGCATTCTCCTAGACCTTTCAAGTTTTGTGTGTTGTTCAATTAACTTATTCATAAACATTTATTTGTGACCTATATCTATGAGATAATCCACTGATGACATGAAGAATTAGATGATATCCCTATCTTCAAAATATTCTCCTTCCTTTAGAAAGTGTAGGCATATTATACACTATTATAATGGAGAACAGTAAGAGCTATTAGAAGTTATTTAGAGTACCATGGGATTAAATGGGGGAAATAACACATATAAAATCCATGGTACCAAAAGAAGAGCCTTTGAGGAAGCAATAGGATAAATTTAGTAGTGTTTAATAGTGTTAAAGCACAGGGTGGATGGAAGTTGGAATAGGGTAGAAAGATAAGGCTAGATATGGTGGAAGGAATCAGTTCATGAAAAGTCTTAAATTCTTTTAAAAAAGTGTATGCCAACGCAGGGATGAGACACACAATAATCTGCATTTTTAGAATCATTGTTCTAGCAGTATAAAAAAAGGGCAGTATAAAATTATAGATAGAATTCAAGTTTTTATTCCAAAGAGACAAATCTCTCCAGCCAAACAAACTACCCAATGATACAAACAGAGGTGATCTTTCTTACAGAAGAGCTAGAGAGTCAGCCAGGTAAGCTATTGCATTCTTACTGACCCCTGGCTTAGGTTTCTTACCCATAGCTGTGGAAGAGAAGGCCAATTAAAATCAGTTAACAATGGAAAACAAGTATCATTTAAAAATCAGAAATTAAAACTATTTGCTTGGAGAAAACATATAAAAATTTGATAAATAAAATCAGAAAGTTACAAGCTGGTACCTTTTAATGTTTTTAGCCATTTTGGATGTCTACTTATCTTATATTCTAGCTAAGAAAGCTACAGTCCAGGATAGGCTGTCAATTATCCATGCATTTTCTCTTCCATCACTTAATAAGAATGCATTCTAGAGTCCCCAATCTGTCAACTCTATGGAAAAAGTGAGGGTATGAACTTTGCACCTGTTCTATCATTGGCTCTGGTTTTGATGAGGGGGTAAAAAGGCATAAAAAAATCAAGAGGTGAAATTATGGTTTAAAATATTCCAACCACTATTTAGCACAATCTTTGGAATTTTGCAAATAGCCTCATTAATAATATACTGGGAATTGCTGGTTATATAATTTCAAACACATTATATCACTGTAACTATTTTTTTCTTAAATTATATATGATGTTTTGTTCCTCTTCTCTTTGATCATAATACTAATGGAGTTAATATCATGTCAGGTAAAAAACAATTGTTTGAGATAAATTCAATGACATTGTACTTAAAAGGAAAAAATCTTAAATTATGTAAGTGTAATTACAGAAGGAAATGAAAGTAGTCCTAGATACACTGCCTGAAAAAGAAATCCATCTATTTGAAAGATAAACAAACAACCCCATAATATCAAGCTAACGTGTATAAACATGATAAGCTTCTCTATAAAAGTCGCCCAAAATTTGCTCACTCACCTGATATTCATTTTGGGATTTTTTTCCCATCATGCCCAATAGAAATAAAAAGCATTCAAATTGGCAAAGAAAAGTAAAACTAACTATTTGCATATGACATGTTACTTTACACAGAAAACCTGACAGATACCATCAAAAACTACTAGAACTGAAAAATGAATTCAACAATGTTGTAGATGCAAAATCAACATACAGAAATCTATTACATTTCTATACACCAATAATGAAGCAGCAGAAAGAGAAAGTAAGGAATCAATCCCATTTGCAATCACATCTAAACCAATAAGATACCTAGGAATAAAAACAAAAGAGGAGAAAGACATGTACTCTGAAAGCTATAAAACACTGTTAAAGAAACTGATGATGACACAAAGAAATGGATAGATATTCCATGCCATGGATTGGAAGAACAGAATTGTTAAAAGGTCTACCCAAAGTAATCTACACATAATGCAGCCCCTATTAGAATATTAACAACATTTCTCACAGAACTAGAATAAACCATCCTAAAATTTGTATGGAACCACAAAAGACTCCAGATAGCTAAAACAATCTTGAAAAAGAAAGCAAAGCTGGAGGCATCACAATTCCAGATTTCAAGTTATATTACAAAGCTGTAATGATCAAAATAGTATAGTACTGGCACAAAAATAGGCATATATATCAATAGAGCAGAATAGAAACCCAGAAATAAACCCGTAACTATATGGGCAGTTAATCTTCAACAAAGCAGGGAAGAATATCTAATGGGGAAAGGACAGTCTATTCAACAAATGGATTTAGGAATATTGGACATCTATATGCAAAAGAATGAAATTGGACCAACTTCTTATACCACACACATGAATAAATTCAAAATGGATTAAAAATCCAAAGGTGAGACCTGAAACCATCAAAATCCTAGAAGAGAACATAGGTAGTAACTTCTTTGACATTAGCTGAAACAACTTCCTTCTAGATAGGTCGCCTGAGGCAAGGGAAACAAAAGCAAAAATAAACTTTTGGGATTTCATCAAAATGAAGGAAACAACAAAACTAAAATGGAAGAAGATATTTGTAATGGTATATCTGATAAAGGGTTAGTATCCAAAATACATAAAGAACTTCTAAAACTCAGCACTCCAAAAACAAATAACCTAATTAAAAATGGTCATAATACATGAACAGATATTTCTCCAGAGAAGACATACAGATGGTCAGAAGACACATGAAAAGATGCTCAACATCACTCATCATCAGGGAAATGTAAATCAAAACTGCAATGAGAGACGCCTGGGTGGCTCAGTTGGTTAAGCAACTGCCTCTGGCTCAGGTCATGATCCTGGAGTCCCAGGATGGAGTCCCATGTCAGGCTCCCTGCTCAGTGGGAAGTCCGTTCCCCCTCTGATCCGCCCCCACCCCCATGCTCTTTCTCTCTCATTCTCTCTCTCAAGCAAATAAAATCTAAAAAAAAAGGAAAAAGAAAAGAAAAAAGAAAAACCCTGCAATGAAATATCACTGCACACCAGTCAGAATGACTCAAATCTACAACACAAGAAAAAAAAAAATGGATATTGGCAAGGATGTGGAGAAAGGGGAGCAGCCAATCTGGAAATCATTATAGAGATTTCTCAAAAAAATTAAAAATTGAACTACCTTATGATCCAGCGATGGTATGACTGGGTTTTCCCAAAGAATACCAAAATACTAATTTGAAGGGATACATGCACCCTGGTATTTAATAGTAGCAATATTTCTTGAACAGCCAAATTATAGGAACAGCCAAGGTTTCCATTGACTGATGAAGAGGTGGTATATTTATGCAATGGAATATTACTTAGCCATAAAAAGAATGAAATCTTGCCATTTAAAAGGATATGGATGGAGCTAGAGCATATTATGCTAAGTGAAACAAGTCAGTCAGAGAAAGGCAAATACCATATGGTTTCACCCATATGTGGAATTTAAGAAGCAAAACAAATGAGCAAAGGGGGAAAAAGAGTGAAAGAGAGACACACACATACAGAGACAGAGAGAGAGAGGCAGACCAAGAAACAAACTCTTGGCTATAGAGAACAAACCAATGGCTAACAGAGGGGAGGTGAGTGTAGAGATGTGTGAACCAGGTGATGGGGATTAAGGAGGGCACTTGTGATGAGCACTGGGTATTGTACAGAAGTTGAATCACTACTGCTGCACTGTATGTTAACTAACTGGAATTTAAATGAAAACTTAAAAAACACAACAAAAGATTATAAAAAAATCATCTATTTAAGAAATGATTAAATTGAAAATTAATAAAAATTGACTAAAGTCATACAAAAACTAAACTTAAAACCCAATAGAAGTAAAACATTGGTTTGCATGCTTTCACAGTCCTAATATGAATGACTAAGTGATCCATAGATTTTAGTTGCATCTTTTAATTCAAAAGTGGAAGTGAGAAAGATTTCATAAAGAAAGGTTGGCATGGGGGCGCCTGGGTGGCTCAGTGGGTGAAAGCCTCTGCCTTCAGCTCAGGTCATGATTCCAAGGTCCTGGGATGGAGCCCCACGTCCGGCTCTCTGCTCAGCGGGGAGCCTGCTTCCCTTCCTTTCTCTCTGCCTGCCTTTCTGCCTACTTGTGATCTCTGTCTGTCAAATAAATAAATAAAATCTTAAAAAAAAAAAAAAGAAAGGTTGGCATGAAGGAAAAAAAAATGAGAATGATTTATCCAAATGTGTATGAGTGATTAAAAATTTAAAAAAAATGTTGAATGATGATTTGGATTAGAGTTAATATAATTTAGATAAAATAGATATTAGTCTCCCCTTTGAAAAAACTGGAGGATTTCATTCTGTGATTTATGTGCCAATTTAGAAATACTCTATCTCAAAAACCTTTTTTGAAATGATATCTCAAATCTAGGCATAAATCTTTTTTTTTTTTTTAATTTTCCTGCATTAAAAAGTACAAGGGCAGATTGCAAAAGTATTAGGTAGCAAGCCTTAATTTATGGCAACCTTCAGAAATTCTCTCTAGATTTTGGGTAGCTTTTTTTTTTTTTTTAAGATTTTATTTATTTATTCGACAGAGAGAGAGAGATCACAAGTAGGCAGAGAGGCAGGTGGGAGTGGGGGGGTGGGGGGATGGGGGGTGGGGGCGGGAAGCAGGCTTCCCCCTGAGCAGGAAGTCCGATGCAGAGCTCCATCCCAGGACCCCAAGATCATGACATGAGCTGAAGGCAGTGGCTTAACCCACTGAGCCACCCAGGCACCCCTGGAGTTCTGATGTGTGTGTGTGTGTGTGTGTGTGTGTGTGTGTGTGTGTGTACTTGGAGCCTATTTGGAGAAATCTTGAGTGATTTCTTTTTTTCTTTACTGTCCTTGGGACTTCCTCTATAGAATATTTGGAATTATGGAAGTATCCTAAAGTGAAGCAACTTGTATGAAGATGGAAGCCATTAGAAATGGCCTTGGGGGAATCTCTAGTTATGAATGGTTAAAAGAGCACTGAAGATTTCAACAACCTGTTAGAAGCCCATGATTTCTAAAAAGAGGTCAGAATATTAATAAATGAAATAAATGATTGATACAGGTCCTAAAGTGATGTTAAAAAATAGCAGATTCAATATATCTTTGACCAACTTTCCCCAGGTGTAAAAGGAAGAAACTGATAGAATTCAGACCACGGACAAAAGTTGGAATTTTAATAAAAATAAGACAAAATTCTCCACAGCTATCTCCGAGTTTTGAAACACACTGATATGTGATAGGCTAATTCCTCCTTGTCCCTCCTAGTCCATTCTTCAGTCTGCCTCTCCCAGCATATAACATGTCCACCCTTGCTCTGTGCTTTATGAGCCCAATGTTTAGGCGCTGTATCAGCAGGTTCTCCGTCCTGGTGGTATCTTGTTGGTTCAGGCAATGAGAAACATCAGCAGAATATTCAAAGGTGAAAGAAATGAAGAGTTATGATATTTATTTTCCTTGTTTTTGCCTGTCAGGACTACATGTTGTCATGTTGATTTTCTTTACTTAAGGCCAGTTTCTTCTTGGGTTGTTCTCTTAAACAGGAGAGATCTTTTTGCTTTCTGATAACCAGCTATACATTCCATCAAACTTAGGCATGGAAGTAGCTTCCGGTTGTTGTTAGCCCAGGATGCTTCGCTATCCTTTAATCCTATTATCCCTCTGTAAGCAGTCACTTATTAAACTCTCTTCAACCCCTTTCAATGGTGTCATCAGTTTTCTGGCAGGGTTCTGACGGAAACACATTCAGTAACTTGTCATATGATCATTGTTGCATGTGAATAGGGTTACTGGTGGGTTGCAAATTTCACATTTATTGCAAAAGGTGTCTCCCAACAAGAGTTAATGTGGATAAATACAAATATTTGTAAAATTCAATTGTTATGTTATTTTGGTATGGAAAAAAATCTCCTTTACATTAGAATTCATATGTAGTATGTTCCTATCTTAGATGGCCCTAGTTAGAAAATTCTACGAAGTGTAAATCCTGGTTAGCTTAAAGATTGCTTTTCCGTGGCACTTAGGGTCTGTAGGGGCACTCAGAAATACTATCTGTTTTTTGAACTACAGGATGATAGGAAGTTGTGGACTTTTTCAGGGAGCACCAGATGTGGCTGCTCCAGTATTTCATGGTCCCACATGTCCCAATTCACTCTTCCTTGGGGGAATAGCTTATAATTCATTCATTGTTTTCACATCCTGGAAGACTAGTAAGCCTGGAGCTTTTGATTTAAATATTATAGAATTAAGTGCTTATGTGAGAAAACAGACCTATGGATAAATAGATGGTAAAATGCATATTAACTACAGCATATAATTACTTAGTATATAATCACCTCTGTGGTTGTTACAGGCCAAACAATAGTAGACAAGTGAGGTGTACATTAAGCCCAAAGTGTGTTATTCAGAGTGCTGAAACTCAGGAATGCACTCACCGGGGAAAGAGGTTCACATGTTATTCATCGTCAAAGTAGCTAAGAATAAATTTCTAGTCCCTGAAGATCCAGCCTCCAATAATGGGAAATGCTGTGGGAATGCTGCTTTCATAAATCCAGTGTAGTGACAACTGTATACCCTATAGATATTTAACGGTTATTTTACATTTCTTCAGTAAAACAAAACTAACATTTTTTTTTTCTTTCTGTAAATTATTTTAAATTCTGATTCAAAGTTGGGATTTCAGGGCTGATACTGGTTCTTATGATGATAGCTGCCCTGACAGACAGAGTCTAAGGTGAACTCCAGGGTCCCTTCCTTTTGGTGTGGACAGGACCTATGATATGCTTCCAACCAATATAATTTGGCAAAGATGATAGGAGTCCACTCCCCAATTAAGATGCTTTGTATAATATTCCATCTTGCTATGAGAGTCGTGCTAGAGTTTTAAAGAAGCAAAGTGCCAGGCCACGAGGGCCCTGTGGAGAAAGACATAAGACAAGGAACTTGAGGCAGTATTTGGGAGCTCAGAGGAGCCTCTAGCCAACAGGCAGCAAGAAGTTGGAGCCTTGCTTTCAGGGTCACAAGGAAATGAATTCTACCAATAACCTGAGTGAACTAGCAGGACGATGGATGCATCACTGGTAGACCCTTCACATGAGACCTGTCTGATATATCGACCACATCCTTTCAATGTCCCAGATAAGCAGTGCCTGTCCTTACCCATAGAAGCTGTGAGAGAATGAATATACATTGCATTAAGCCACTGAGTTTGTGGTAATTCGTGACACAGCGGAGGAAACTAATATACTTGCCTAACACATACTTGGTAAATAAACAGTGGCTAAATTCCATGAGCCAAGAATTGTTTACTCTATTCGAGAAGACAGATAAATCCATGCACTCAAAGAAGTTACAGTAAGTGATTTTAATACATGTGGCTAAAGAAAACAACCAACACGTAAGATGCTTTTCTTTCATGCATAGACAGATACAGGGAAACTATTTACAATGAGAGCTCTACTCTAAGTGGATATAAGAACAAAGCAGATTTATCCAATAGCACTGGGATTTTTATTTAGCTCCTTTAGTTAAAGTCTGACTCCATGTGCACATATTTTTGCCATCCTGACATCTGGGATAAAAGATTGCCATTATCTACCATGTGAGGATTTATATCCTTGCCATTTCATCCTGTAACATCGGGTAGAAGAGTAAACTTTACACAATTTCACAAAACTCAGAATGCTAATAGAAAGTCAGTGACTCGCCTTTGCTCAGGGGCCTTATTAACCTTCTCTGAACAGTTCCAATTTTAGTATCTATGTTGCTGGAGTTAGCACTTGCTTTGTTTTTGCATTCATTAGCCATTAGCCTACCTTGCCAAACCTTTATATCAAATTCCTATCAAAGAGTTGCTCACAGTCTTAGATGAAGTTCTCAGCAAAGTTTTTTGAGTGTCTGAATTTCTTGAATGAAATATGTGAACAAATCATACTAACGGGCATAAAGAGAGGGAATTAAAGAGAGAGATGCAGATGATATAGATACTCATTTTAAAAAGGTATACACAATGGTGTTTGAAAATGCTTGCCAGTTCTTTGTTTGCTTTCATGTTTTCAATTTCTGAGGCTTTAGGTAACAAAAGAGTGGCTAAACCCTGATATATGATAAAGAGCTTCTGCAACAATAATTAATATAAAGGGGCATTGACATGAGAATTAATCTTGGAAACCATTCTCAAGGTGATGGGGAAAATAAATGTGCCGTGGGAGTACCCCATAGTGCTGCACCATCATTGCTGTGTTCTATCATTGATCATTGAAGATAGCCCAGAAGTGACCACTCACAAGACAGAACTAATAATAGTCTTCAAATATGGAAGGATCTTTACTCACTTCTATGTTTGTTAACCGTCTATGTCAAATGAATAATGAGTTTTTTACTGCCCCAAAGGGCACAAGCAACAAGCCTCCTTTTCTTCCTTTCCCTGCTGCATTGTAGATGGTACTGGAGGTCAGTTAATTTGCTATCCTGAAATCGTTCTTTTGGACACTGATTTTTCCCCCCAGGTGTAAATATGTGGCTCTAAGAGATTATCCAAGTATTAGTAGTATGGGTACTATATGGGTACTGTAGACAGCACCAATTCTACCCTGAGCCAGGTACTCAAAGTGACATCACAATGCAGGGAATCCTTGGTTGTGTCAGGCCTGGGAGGTGTCCACTGTGTTTTTTTCACAGTGTGGTGAAGGTGCCATTGTCAGCATTAGTTCCATTACTGGGGTCCCACTAAATCAACCCTTCCTTCCCATCACAAAAACACACTCAAGGCACTTTAGTCATCTGAAAGTGTCAAGGTACAAGCCACTGCACCTAGGTAACATGATCCCTGTCAGGTGCACCTTACAGTTTAACCAGCCTCACAGAGACTGAGCACCCTGAGGGCTTCCTACACCCCTGAACTCTGCTGCTGCACTTTTGCCCTCTTGATGCCTGCTGATCCTCATAATCAGTAGTTTTGTTGCAGATAATGAACATTTTTCTATAGCAAGTGAATTGTTAAGTTTTGTATAAGATTCACAGGGGAGCAATAACTCCCTTTCAAAATAAAGAGGTAGCCATGCAAACTAAACAACCATTTTGGTCCATTATTATTACCTCATTTCTTCCTGGAGGCATTTATTTGAGTTTCATAAGCAAAGTTGATATTGTAAATAAAACTCCCTCGTGATCCCAAGATAACACTTAGGTCTCACAATCTAGATAGAAACATGCTTATGTTGTACAATTTTGATTCCTCCTTTTGTATAAGACTCTAATAATAACATTCCTGTTTCTAATCATATCCTGAAAAGCACCATTTAATAGCTCACCTTTTCCCTGTGAACTTTTCTCTGCATTAAATCCAGTCTTACAAAAGCATAAAGGATACATATGTGATTACCTAAAATAAATAAGATCATAATCAACCCGAAAGAAAACATTGTACTCGTCCAGAAATTCCTTACCAGGAATACTCCAAAGAGGAAATAAGTGTGTTTATCTATGGTAATAACAATACAGCTGCCTAGCAATCAAGTTAGCTTTACTGTCATCTTTATCAAGCAGCGTGTTTACACTGGAGACAATCTGAGGAAAGAGAAATCTGCATTGTGATAGCAGTACAATGAAAGTGTATTTCTAAACAGAGTCAGCCTCTTGTTTATGAAGCACAATGATGATAACTTAAAACACAGTATTTAGATAGGCTTAGATTATTAAAGTTTTAAAAATGGTACAATATATTTAAGGCTCAATTATTTTAACTTTTCTCCAAAATCACTTTTTCAACATATTCTAAAATAATAATGATAATATGGACTATTTCATTGAAAAGAGGGAATGATCTTGTTATAGTCTCTGTGTGCCTACATTTTGTAGTCTCTGTGCATATGTAATTGTGTCTATCAGTATATGTCTGTGCATGTGAGTGTGCGTGTGTGTATGAAGGAATAGAAAGAAAATTATTTCTTGATTTTGTGCAATAGTATAAATATTTTGGACAGTTTATCTTAAACAAAAATAAAACAGGTTTATTTTAGTGAAGTCAATTAAAAACAAATATATATTTTTTTCAATTAAACTATTAACCAATCACATAAAAGTCTCTTTAATTTTTTTCCCTAAAGAGGCTCAGGAAGCTGGTGTCTCAAAGGGATTATTCGGAGTGCATTTGTATATAATAATTATCCTCTTCTCTGACTCCAGTAACTATGCTTAGATCAACTCAAATGAACCACAAATTTCGTACCACCAGCAGGAAAGCAGGGGCATGCAGAAAAGAGGATCTTTGGATTTTGTTAATGAGGAATGCCAATAAGTAGACACAGATATAGGACTTGGGACTTCTCTCTGCTAAACCATCATAAGAATACTGATGAATGGATCTTAAAGGCACATGAAGGAGGACTTGTGGAATTTGCTGTCAATTGGCCAAGTAGGAAAGAGTTGATTTTTTTTTTTTAATTATCACTAATGCCAGCCTGCAGAACTTATTCAAAACACAACACTGAATTGGTGAGAATAACTACTTACCTTTCCAGCAGTCCTCCCCAACCTTGGGACATAGCAATCATTTTTGCTCTCCCTCCACTTTTCCAGTAAGCATTTTCTCTACACCAATGTGGATAAAATCACTCTGATACTACGTCCACCAATATTTGTATTGAAAATACTGTATTTCACTAAGAAAGAGAGGGGTATTTCACAATGTACATGAGCTGTATAATGGAGCTCTTGTGGATCTCAATTGCAACTCTGTCCTTTTTCTATCTAGCTGAACCTAGTCACATTATTCAGTTTTTCTGAGGATCATCTGCAAAAAGGGTAATCAGATATTCTTTACATGATTGATTTAAGAATTATCTGAGGAAATTATGTAAAACCACCTCGTCTAGTGCTATGAAAATAGAAGAGAGGTCCTACTTTTATTCCAAGAGAGGAATGTAAGGCATCATACAGCAGGTGGAGATTTTTATTCGATGGAAAAACTTCCTCTATTCCAGATATAGAGCCATGACTACAGCTTTTTAAATGATAGGTTGATTTACCCCCCCCCAAATAACTTTTGTAATGATTAAGTTGAATTACGAGTACAAACATCTGCAATGACCTTGCAGAGTTGTTTGTGTGGCTCATGGACTTTTGGAAAGGAACTTCTAGGTTGCTTGAACCCATGCCTCACCGACTAATGTTGACCACATTCCAAATACTTTTAGATTGATGACCTGTTCAAATGTGATAGTAACCATGGAATAGGTTGTATTACCCTTGTTTGAAAATGAAAATATTAAGGCCCAGAGTGATTAAGTGGATCTTCATGGTCATGTTGGGATTTTGCCTGGCATTATGGAATCAGAATCAATGGGAATTTTCTATTCTACCATCATTGAGCTCTGCTCTATAGTTATGACAAATAATGGATGGTGGACTGCGAGTGATAACTTTATGCATAATGGATCAAAAATAACCAAAATCTTTTCCCCAAGATGCTTCAGCTGTTAGGAAGAAACCTTATATTGTGATGATCAATGACTAACATATTATAGCCACTGAAAAACCAATGAACAACAGCAACAACCATAAACTAAAGACAAATTTCCCAAGTACTGCTAAAAAGGAATTTTTACTTTTTTATATCATTATGCCAATACAAAGGACATTATCCTGCTGAATCTTTATGATTTATGCATTGGGACAAAAAAGTTGTCAATTCTACAAGGCTCTTTGGTAAATCTGTACATTATGATTGAGATCAGTACCACTATTAACCTTTCTGTTGCCTGCAAATAGCAATAACAGAATAACTATAGGGTAAATCTAGGGCTTTGTGTCTCTGAATGCAGGAATAATTTGAACTGTTCTGATGGTAAATTTGAATTGTTTAACATATATTTTCTGTAAATTAGAGAAATGCATTTTAATAACTTACTTCACCTAACCAAATGTATGATTTTCCCTTTTTCAGAAGTCAAGCGATTTCAAGAGTAGAACAAGTTTAGAATACTCATAAGAAAACTTGAAACAAATCAAGAAACATTTTCTTCATTTAAGCATGGCTTAAACTGAGCATAAAGCAGGATTCTTAGAAACATCCCATAATTATACAATATCTAGAATTTTTTCTTCAATAAGATAGTTAAAAATATTCAATGCTTATATTTTAAAGCCATTTAAGTTCTAACTTCAAGAAACTGAATGGTCAAATAAGTAGGAAACGTTTAAAATAAAACTTTCTTACCCTACATTTTACCATTTACTCTTTTCTGTTTCCCTTTTTCTCAAGCACAACATTTGGCATCGATGGCATACCTTGTCTCTCCAATATCTACTCTTGTTCTAATATCTGCTCTCTATTTTTAATTTGTTCTATCTCAAATTCCATTTTTCCAAATAGAGACAAATGAAGCATGGCATTTATGTAATCCTTTTTTTTTTCACTCTTTATTCTAATGGTGATCTACTTTCTTCGTTCTTAGTATCTGCAATTCTCCCCTTAACTCATCTGCTTTCCTTTTGACCGTCATTCCACCTCTTTTCCTTCATCCACCATTATTAACATGATTAACTGAAACCTCTTCCCCTCAACATTCCAACACATCTTTTTCCAATGTTGAGGGTAGATCTCAAATTACCCTAACTCTCTGGTACTAAGTCATGGGGCTGTGTGAGGTGGTTTGGGAAATCAAATCAACCACTCATTGACCTATTCTATTGACAAGCAGGAGGTAAGTATAAGATAAGTATAGCAATATATATTTTGTAAAAAAAAAAATTACCTTGTAAAAACTGTATGGATTCATATTCCCTCTTATAAAAACATTCCCATATTTGGGCTTGAAATTTTACTCATCTGTAATGTCTTTATGTCTGCCTACCATATACAGAAAATTCAGGTGGTTTTTTTAAGTTTCCAAATAATCTCAAAGTGTTAAGAATTTACTTTTATTCCTTATACTCTATAATAAAATTGTTCACATGTTTCTAAAAAAACTACAACCCAACAGTAATAAGGAAATGCTGTGAAGTAATAAAACAAAAAATTTGAAAGTCAGGCAAAAACAAACAAACAAACAAAACCAAACACAAAAGAAAGCAGCATGCTTTAAATCTTACTTGTTTAGATCCCACGGCTATTTACTGGATGTCGCCCTAAACAAAGAAAATATGTGACAACAATTAAAATATTGTGAAAACGATGCTATTAAAGTACTGCTACCTAGATGATGCATGTTTATATTACATATGTAGTAAAAAATACAAAATTCCAAAAAAAAAATTAGTTATATTTTGGCATTTACTTTCATATTCATTGTTGTAAAGAGCAATTGAAAATATTTCTTTTAAAGAAAGAAACAAAACATGCTATGATTATTCTGGAAAGATGAATGATAACTTTAGAATATTAATTCAATAGTTTTTGCAATCACAATTTTATATGAATAATATAAGCATCAAATATTATTAAATTAAAAAAACAAATTTCTGTTGAAAAAGTTTGTGAAAAATTCTTAAAAATGTAAATACTTGCACTGTAATGTAAAAATGTAATACTCGTTGCACTGTAAACTTTTGTTACAATTTAGTTATTGGCAAACCTACAAAAAGTCCATTCAGTTGCTTTAACAGAATACAGAATCTTCCAAAGTATGATCATAATGTGAAAAAAGAAAGAGAAACATCTATATCTTACAACTGGGCTGAGAAAAAGGCTAATTAAAATTTTAATTAAAATGTGGATATTTATTAGTAGTATATGTACATTTTATGTTGGGGTTGAAAAACACACGAGTCCATAAAAGTTTAATAGGGTTTCAGAAGGTTCATAAGCTGTTCTCAAAACTGGACAACGATGCTGGCATTTTTCCAATGATTTTCATCAAGCCTGTAAATCTATTTTGTTTTTGTTTTTGTTTTAATTTTCATTTTGTAAGAGTGAAATTGGAGAAAACAATTAGGAATCCATACGAGTAGCTGAAGCAAGTAGAAATATTAATCCATTTCTGTAAATTTCTAGAAAATGCAAATTGATCTTGAGTAATATAAGATCAGCAATTATCTCTAGATGTGGGCAAGGAAGAGGGGAGGAGGCATATAATAAGGGCCATAAATAAACTTTCTGAGTTGATGGATATATTTGTTATCTTGATTGTTGTGATGGCTTTATAGGCATATACATATGTTAAAACTCATCAAATTGTATGCCTTAACATGTATAGTATATTATGTGTTGACTATACCTTAATAAAGCTCTAAAGAAAGAAATGGAAGCATGTAAAATATATACTTAATTTAGGACATGAAATTATGGTTAACCCGGAAAAATTAATGGAGATTGTTATTGTTGCAATTTTTGCTTTAAAATATTATGACTGCTGTGTGATGACCAGGTTGGGGAGAGGATGGTTGGAAATGGAAATGGAATTCTTTAGGGAATTTTGGACTACCACACTGGCAATAGAGGTTAAAGATGCTGTAATGGTTGACAATAGAGTTAGTAGGTACAAAGAAAAGTCTTACTGAGGAGAAGGTAGGGCAGAGTAAGGAATGAAGGATGATGGCCAAGTCTGTGGTTTTAGTAACTAAATGTATGGTGCTGCTTTTCCTGAGGTATTGAAGATTGGAAATATATTCAATTTGAGGAGAATAGAAGAGGTCCATTTTAGACATATTACTTGTGAAATGTCTATGAGACAACTAAATGAAAAATTTAAGTTGGATAAAGATTTCTAGAATTCAAAGGAAAAGTCTGAGCCACACAGGTAATTTTGAGCATTGCAGGCCTGTAGATGAGTAGATGACTGCCATGGAATGGAGGCAAATGATGCTGAATAGGAATAGATAAAGGAACTCAGAGTCAGCATGGTAGGTGGCTTATCTACTTGATTCTTATTTTCTCCCTCCTTCCCCCAAATAACCAGAACAAGGACCTCAATAAGTCAGAGGCTAATTTTTAGGTTTTCCATGCTCCTTTGAGGATAATTTCTGACATTATATTTAAAAATCCACAAGGTAGGGGTTCCTGGGTGGCTCAGTCTATTAAGCAGCTGCCTTTGGCTCAGGTCATGGTCCTGGAGTCCTGGGACTGAGCCCCACATCAGGCTCCCTGCTCAGTGGCGAGTCAGCTTCTCCCTCTCCCTCTGCCTGTAGCTACCCTTGCTTATGCTCTCTCTCTATCAAATAAATAAATAAAATCTTAAAAAAAAAAAAAACAACATAGATAGAAAATAAAAATAAAATATTTCAGTAAATTAATCTAATCTGCTTCCAGTTTAATCTTTTTGTGTGTCTTTATTTTTATTTAATTATTTATTTTTATTATGTTCAGTTAGTCAACATATAGTACATCACTAGATTTTGAGGTAGTGTTCAATGATTTATTAGTTGTGTATAACACCCAGTGCTCATCACAACACATATCCTCTTTAACACCCATCACACAGTTATCCCATCTCCACACCTTCTGTAACCCTCAGAAATTAACCTCAAAGGCTCGTGGATGTTATAGATGTTTATAGTTATCTCACCTAAAGTACATCTTTTAAATAATCTTGATATATCTTTTGTCACCTATATACTTTCTTAATCAAATTGGAAGTGAAGAATAGTGCTTTGCTAAATTTCTTGAAAAGAAATCAAAATAATTTGCAGAACTTGAACATTTACTCTTTGCAACATGTGCTTGGAATGTAGAAAAAACTGTGATACAATTTGCAGAAAGTTGTTGGAAATTCTGTGCTGTGATTTCTATAATCAGCAGCTTTTACATACGCAAGTAGATCATCATAGAAATAGAGTGAATAATTTTGGAATTATAGTTTATTATTATAAGAGGAAAATAAAACATAGGAGTTCCATGGATTGGTATGGAGTGGTCTTCTTCAAAGTCATGCTCAGTTTAAGAATGATTCATTGTGGACTTGACTTTGTTAGTTTACATTTGTTTTGAGCATTGATGGGATGTTGGGGAGACATGTAAACTTGCTAGATTTTTTTTTTTAAGATTTATTTATTTATTTATTTATTTGACAGAGGGAAAGAGATCACAAGTAGGCAGAGAGGCAGGCAAAGAGAGAGGAGGAAGCAGGCTCCCCAATTAGCAGAGACCACGATGTGGGGCTTTATCCCAGGACCCTGGAATCATGACCAGAACCGAAGGAAGAGGCTTTAACCCACTGAGCCACCCAGATGACCCAACTTGCTAGATTTTTGTTTCTTCATCTGTAAAGTGAAAATAATACAATATTTTCAAGGGTTTTGCTGAGAATAAGTACTACAAAGTACAGAAAAATGCCTTCTACAGAGCAAGGTTCTATAGACTGCAGAAATAACACCACTACAATATTAATAATGAGATATTATGGCTAATAGTGGCACTGATATTACACATAAGAAATACTTAGTGGATTTACTTTGTGTACTATATTTAATTTCATTTAGAATTTTCCAAATAATTAATAAGGCCTAGAAAGAAATAATGCCAACTCTTCAGATATTAATGAAAGAAAGTAAATGAAAGAAACACACATTTAAAACGAAATCTTGTACACTGCTGACTGAATTTTTGGCCTACACAGTGAAGATGAAAAGTCTACTATCTGCTCACAGTGCATTGCTTGGACTGAAACATACTTCTGAAATATAGTTCTTCCATCTCCCCCTTCTCTCTCTTTATACTTAGTTATATTTCTAATATTCTAATTAAAAAAATATTTTATTTATTTATTTGACAGAGAACTAGAGAGCACAAGTAGGCAGAGAGGCAGGCATAGGGAAACAGAGAAGCAGTCTCCCACTGAACAGGGAGACCGACATGGGGCTTAATCCCAGGACTCTGGGATCATGACCTGAGCCAATACTGACTGAGCCACCCAGGCCCTCTTCTAAATTATTTTTTATTCTTTTCTCAATGCTGTGTGATATTGCCCAATTTTTCATTGTCTCATCTTTGTTCATGATTAAATTATTACTCATAATTTAATAACTACTTGGTTTTTAATTTATTTTTATAAAAATAATATTTTCCTATTTATAAAAATAATTCAGTATTCACTCTTGAAAATATACAAAAAACATTGATGAAAAAACAGAAAACAAAAATCATTCATAATTCTTTCACCAAGAGACAACTGCTGTTGACTTTTTGGTATATAAAGACTAGTCTGTTTTTATGTACAATTATATAGTTTATAAGTTCAATAATGACATCTTGTTGCTCCTATTTTTTGCTTACTTTCCTATGAATATTTTTAAGCAATAGGAGTTGTTTTCTGTAACATTTTAAGGTACTGTATAGCTATCTTAAATTTTAATTTTATAGATGAAACATAATTTGATAGACCCATCAAAAAGGCTCTGGTCAGTTCTTTTTTCTTATATAAGCAGCCCTGTGATAAATATCCTCAAGACTATATATCTGCATGAATCATGATTATTTCTTAGGATGAATGCTGGGTTCAGTCAAGCCTGCATATCAAGTTACAAATTTTATAATACCTATTGCCAAATTGCACTCCATATGAGAGTACCTCCTTCTTCATAATGAAGGTAATTGTAGATACTGTCACATTTGAATTTTATGTTTTTGCCAATTTGATATATAAAATTGCATCATTTATTGTTTTAATATATTTCTTTGGTTACCAAATGAGTTGACAAAATTTTCACGTCTTTTATTTGTATTTATTAGTTTCTGAAGTGCTGATTATAATTCATTGTTATCTATTAGAGCACATGTTTTTAGTATAATTACTTAAGTTAACTTCTTTATATATTAAAGTATTAACTAAAAACATAAAAATCTGACTAAGAAGACCAATGATGACTTTAATGTTTCTAGGATTAACATATGCCAAGATTCATCCTATAACCCAAGAGAAAGGTAAACAGCTTTCTTCATTTACTGAGATACAAAAGCGATTATAAGTAGATGAATGAATTTAAGTAAGTTCAGTTTTATGCTCCATTTTTATTACCCCATAGTCATTCAAATTTGAATCAAAGTTGGATTTATTTTATTGCCGTTTAGTTTCTTGCAAAAAATTTCAGATTGTTTACATCAATGTATTTTTATTTGCTATTATGTTGGTTATCTTTTACTTTCTCCTCTCTTGAAACTGAACTGAAACTAAATTTTTCCTGACATATTACCCAAGTGGTAGGACTTACTGGTGTGGCAAAGGTTAAGACAAAAGCCAGCCTCCAATATCATCTTTGTGTAAGGTTTTCTTTGCTCACCTAGGGCGCCTGGTGCTTTGTCCTGGTTTTGATGTCATTACACAGAATGTGACTTCTTTGAGGTAGGTATCGACATCATTACAAAGAAGGTGACTCCTTTGAGGTCAGTAGTTAGTCTTAATGTAATCTTCCCTAGATTCTGGGATAGTTTTTTTTTTTTTTATGATAAAAACAAGAAAATTAGGAATTTATGTAGCTGTAAGATTATAAATCAGCTGATGTTCATTAGTGATTAGCAAATAAGTATGTCATATCTATGGGAGCTGAAATAAAATACTTCACATTACTATAGCGTTTTAAAATCTTCTTGCTATCTTATGTGATCCTCACAATAATCTGGGGATAGATAAGGAGGATATTGTAGCAGGCAAAAAAAAAAAAAAAGTTTTGTAGACATATTTACTTGCCACATGATCTTGGCAACTCAACTAAGTTAGAGTAGTCAGTTTCCTTTTCAGTAAAATAAATATAAAAAAGGAAATGACACTTATCTTTTAAGGCTGTTCTGAGTTTCAAAAATACAATGGATTTCATCACTTAATACTGAACTCATTCATTGATTTATTTAGCACGTATTTGTGAACATCTACCATGAGTTCTAGACACTAGGAATTACAGTTTAGAAAAGAAAAAGTCAAGGTTTCTGCTCTGATACAGATTATATGTCTGGGTAATGCTGAATAGGGTAGTCAGAAAAATCTGTTGAAAGGTGATAATATGAGCTGAGACATGAATAACAGAAGGGATAGCCATGCAAAGAGAAAGAAATAAGGCTGTCTCGAAAGGACATGTATGTGCAAAGACTCTGACACAGGAACAAACTTTAGTGTTTGAAGACCGCAAACGTGCCCAGTGTGGTTACAGCAGAGTGAGCCAGGAAAAACCTGGTGTTACATGGGTGGGAGAGGAAGCTTAGGCCAGATCATAGATTATATAAGGGTTTGTAAAGTCATGACAAGGAGTTGGCTATGGTAAGGTATGAGAGAGGTATTATGATGCTGATGATGATGACAATGAAGGAGAAGGAGGAGGAGAAGGAGGAAGAAGAGGAAGCAACAAAGGTCAAGTTCATTATTAATTCAATAGTTTAGGAAACTCTATCTTTTGTTTTTTGTTTTTGGCCTAAATATTATACTGCAAGCCAGCTACCAAGTCTGGTTTCCTGTTCAGACTCTCTTCAGTTTTATTTTCTCTCTGTTTTGTTGCTGCCTGTAATTATGATAGTTTTTCACCTCCTAAGCTGAAAGTTGATTATTGTTCTTGATTTTTGTTTGTATTTCTTTTCTTAGGCTTGTGCCAATTTTCTGCATTGATTTTAGTGCTGAAGAAGCATTTACAAGACTCGATAGATTTATTTAGGAATTAGATTTCTGAAATTCTCAACTGCTTTATTTTAATACTAGCTATAATTAACAGACATCTTTATGGCTTTCCCATTTTCTACTTATCCCATTCCCCACATCCCTTTTCTTTAAATGGATCTCTCTTACTAGTCATATATGTTAGCCCTATCTGCCAAAAAAACAAAACAAGCAATCAATTGACATTCTTGGAAGGACTGTCCCTCTCTAGTACTTATCTCCTAAACTACACCTTTTGCTGGTTTGATCCTCATCTGCTTGAGCATCCATTTCTCTTTCTCATTTATGATTTGTCCCCTTGAGTGGATAATCCACTCTCTACCATTGGATTTGTCACCTACTGTGTTCTTCCCATCACTTTTTCAGGTTGCACCTCAGCTTTCCTGCATAGCTTTTGGTATATATCTTGTCTAACCCATGTACAACCCATGTACTACTCACACCCTCCACTATTCCAGATGGATTGATCAAATGTAACTGTCAACCACGATATAATTTGTTTTCCCTTGCTCCCTGTATAGCATTTTTTGCCTGCAGTTAAATAAACAATGACCCCTCAGATCACTAATAATACATTATATGTTTATTAATTGAATTTAAATAAAACAAAATGTAAAATAAACAAACTTAGTTATAAGAAGAATAAATATATATACAACTCCATGCCTTTTATAGGTTTTATCTATTTGACACCAGCCATTTTATGAACAACAAATCCTTACAGATGCATATGCAGAGTACAAATATTATAATCTTTTTTGTAGTCATCTAGGAGTTGCAAAAATATTGATTGAGTTTAGGAAGCAATTTTTCTCTAAACTATTCTTGTAAATATTATGAGTTTTGGATTTTAGCAACAGTTTTATTTTGCAGGAAGATTATAGTATAATATTAAGAATTGATGTGGGGCTTTCAGCCAGATTAGTTTCCCTAATGACAGTCTTTATACCATGTATTTGTTTCTTGAAATCTTTTAGTTTCAAAAGTTCTCAGTAAAATCAGAGTACATCTGAAAAATCTTGTCACATAAAACGGAGGTGGTGTGAGTAATACTTGGGAGTTAGCAGCCCTGAAGGGACAATAGAGTATTTGGCAATGGTAGCATTTGAGTGCCTTCTAAGTACAGATTTCACTTCTTTTACACTTTCTCCAAGATTTGCTTTGTCTAACTTACCCTTAAGATTTTGTAATATGTTAATGAGCCATGCCCTTCAAACTAAAACCATTTGTCCTACTTGCAGTTTTTATCTTATATGAAATGATAGTAATATAAACAAATCCCCCATAATAAAGAAAACATTACCCAGATTCAGCTTCTTTAACCCTCTACACCAGGATTCATTACTTTATTCAGTAATTCTTTGTGTGAAATCTCATCAAGCAGTCATTGTATATGTAAACATATAGTCCTGCCATTGGATCTACTATTCCCTGATAAAACATTTGCTACAGGCTTTAAACCTGTCCGTGGAGTAATTGTACAAAATCTCCCTACAAAAATTGATGTTGGAGATCCCTTATCAAATCACTTTTTCCAACATACTCTTTTATTGAATCTTCTAAATTTGTTTCCAAGAATTCCTCCATACTGATAAGATAATCAGACAATATTTGTTGGAGCTCACTAAATTATATCTTCCATGATGCTATTATGCTCAGTATTTTTCAGCTATCAATATTCTCATCACTCCATATACAAATAAATCACACAGCTAAAATTATACTAGTTTTATTTGACTTTCCATTTACTGTAGGTTATCCTATTTCTCATATTTCATTTATCCTAAAAGCAAGAATAAATGTTACAGTTTGGAAAATAAATCTTCACTGAAACCTATAAAGTTCACCTTATAATGAAATCACTGATAGTATAGTGTGGTATCACAGCCATTTGGTAAATAATACAAGACTGGTGATTAATAAAGTCTATTTATATACTAAAATTGCTGTAACACTTTATTATCATCACTCCATTGACAAATATTTACTGTGTCTTCTCTAGAAAGGCACTGTACTAAGTGATATAAGGGACAGAGAGAAGTATCAGCCCTCAGGATACTGACAATCTGTCCATGATGCAGTTCTCATGCATTCATTACAAAAGGCAGACATAGGACATGCCAGCTGTGTGGTATAGCTATTACATCTCATGAGATGAGATCATAGTCATGTGGTGGTTAGGGAAATCTACCCAGGAGAGTTAGAACTTAAGCTAGGAGAGCCTTGAGGTAGTGTCAGGATTTCATTATGTTGAAAAAAAGGAGGGACATAAGAGTGAGTACATAAGCAAAGAATGTAAATGAGAGTCACAAGGTATACTGCAGAGTTGCATGTCCAATATGGTAGCTACATATAGCTACACATGCACTAGCTACACACAGATTTTGAGTCCCTTAAACATGGTTCATCTGAATTGAAACGTGTGATTTCAGACTCAGTATGACTAAAAGTAAAATATCCCATTATTATCAATTATTCCATGTTGAAATGATCATATTTAGTATATATTGGGTTAAATATAACAATGCTATTATGAAAATTATTGCTACCTCTTTGTTTTTACATTTTTTGATGTGGCTACCAGAAAATTTAAATTACACACACAGCTCCCATTTGTGATTTGATTAGTGTTTCTATTGGATAGCATCAAGTTACTGAGTAATTGTAAAGAGACTGGGTTTATTAAATGTGTATTTTTAAGAAAAGTAATCAGGCCAAAAAAGTGCTCACTGTTTAGGAGAAGCCAGAGATTAGAGATACAGGGAATAATAACCACCCAAAGGCCCAAGTATGAGGAGACAGGACTGAATGAAGCAGGAGGCAATGAGGGAGAGATAGTGTGGTAATAAGTAGTTTGTGTGTGTGTGTGTGTGTGTGTGTGTGTGTGTGTGTGTCTGATTACTTTTGCTCAAAAAATAGTTTTTCTAGATTGTTCCTAGTGCCAGAGACATTATGAAAGAAGACTTTCAGAATAATCATTCCAGCAAACAGGCATGAAGATAGAAAGAGGCAGAAATAAAATATGCCTGATATTGTAAACTGGGAAGACAGGGAGAATGATATTACAATCAGTAGAAGTGAGGAATCTGGTGGGGGGGGGACCTGTTTTGTGGGAAAAAAAAAAAAGTTTTTAAGCCCTGGAAGATATAGGAGCAGTGGAGTTCTGATGATGATTACTGTCTTGGTGAAAGGAAAAATGTGACGAACAGGTGGATCACGAAGTCTGATAAAAGACTATGGATCAAGGAATAAATGTACTTAAAACTCTGGTAAAATAGAAGTTGAATTCAAGAAGGAAATGATAGTTGACAATAAAATTTAGATAACCATCTTGATAGAACTGAATATTGAATTCAAGGGTGACAGTGTGATCTCAGGTGATTATATATATATATATATATATATATATATATATATTTGATAGTTCAAATGCAAAGCAAAGAACTAAACTTTGGAGAATACTGACATTTGGAGGTCGGAGGAGGACATTCTACAAAGATAAACTGATCAGTTATGGAAATAGGAAGAAAACAAAGATGGTATGGGATCACGTAGCCTAAGGAATTAAACAACTGAAGAAGAAAATATTGAAGAAGAAAAACAAGTTAATAGGAGAAAATATTGTAAGAAATGTGTAAAACAATGTAGATAGCATTTTACTAGTTAGCATCAGAATATTACCAGGCTGGAATATGACCAGGCAGGAATCTTCAACCATGAAACTAAGAAACACCACATTTTCCATAGTCCTTCTTTGTGCCTTTGGGTAACATGGCCCATATCTGGGCTTTTCTCCATATGCATTAGACCTTTTTCTCATTTGCTGGTTAAGTATGTCTATGCCATCAAGTTTCTCCTGAATAATGTCAGATTTATTGTTTCCTGTAGCATTTAGTACCTGCTTCTTCAATCACCACTTATCACAGACTGTCTAATATTTTCTTTTTTATATATACTATTTCTTTTGACTCCAAAGCTGTGTTTTTGTACCCTACCTGGTTGCCTCCCTAGGATTACCCTTAACTGCTTAAAATTTGTCATGTATAGAGGAAACAGAGCTGATAAAGAAAAATTCAGGGCTTAGGCTCACAGGAATACTTAATTTGGACTGCTGTCATTGATTTTTCATTTCTCCACCAGTTTATACCCTTTGTTTCTCTTTACTGTTTAAGAGTGGAACCTTCAATTTACTTACTCATTCAACAAGGTATTAAACATTGAGAAGGTTATACGATGGATTCAACATGCATCCTGCTTACCCTTGATCACAATTTACATCCATGTTTATATGTCCCTCTTCCATACTTGAATGTCAGATCCTTGAGAAAAGGGACTGGTTATTATAGACTTTATCAAAATTTGCATTCCTTTTTTTTTTTTTTAAAGATTTTATTCATTTATTTAAGAGAGAGAGTGAGAGAGAGCATGAGAGGGGAGAAGGTCCGAGGGAAAAACAGACTCCCCATGGATCTGGAAGCCCGATGCGGGACTCGATCCCAGGACTCCAGGATCGTGACCTGAGCTGAAAGCACTTGCCCAACCAACTGAGCCACCTAGGCACCCCAATATTTATATTCTTAAAGCCTAGATGGTTCTTGGCACCTGACTGTCAAACCACATTTGCTTAATGAATATATAAATCAATGAAACTATTAATTCCTTCCTAAAAGAGCTTACAGACTGAACAGGGGAGACAAAATTTGTGCACAAATAACCAGAGTACAAATAGGAAGGAAATACCTGACCAAAGAAGTACTCAGGTTAAAAAAAAAAAAAGTATATTAGAAGTTCAGTAGGAAAAATGTCTCACAGAAGGGATGTGAGAAGCTCCTGAAGAAGATGGCATTTGAGCAAGACCAGGGGGATAGAACTGGAAGGGTGAAAATGGGTCATGTCACAGAAGGAAATAGTGCCTATTGGTCCCATGTAAGGATTTTTATTCCCTTTCATTTATTAAGGAAAAACACCTATTTTCCATGGCAGGTTAGTTTTTACTTGAAATCCTGTGATCATTTTTCCTTTATAAAAACTTTATTTTCCGTAAAAATTTCCCTACAATATGTAGCTGCACAGCCGAGTTTTATTTTAAGAACAATGGCATTTTTACCTCCTGTTTTGTGTGAGGGTCTGTGGGTTGTAGATGAGAAAAGAGCTCCCAGCTGCCACAGCCCAACAAAACCCCTGAAAATGATGACTGCATCCATTTCCACCCAATGCCACATTCTGAAAGTGATCTTTTTGAGATGAGGATTGCAAAAAGCTGCTGCTTCTCAAAAATGCAATTGCTTTTCATGATGCGGCCGTTGCTGTCTCTGTGCTGACACAGCTACCAGCATCGACACCAGCCTGCCTCTGAACTATTAAAGATATTTCTTCCCCAACAATAAAAAGAGTATTCTACAAACACAGTGAGGCCTTGTGTTGAGTAAGCTACAACGGACAAAACGGGCAGTTATGAAGTAAAGATGATTATAAGAAAGAGAAATGGAGACCTCGTGCATGTCCCCAGGGACTAAGCCATGCTTTTCACCTCTGGCTGATGCTCTGCAAAGATGTGCATAAATAGGGGTGGGAAATGAGTATTAGGAAAAAAAAAAAACAATAGATGCAATTGAAAGGAGGTGGCCTTTTCTGCATATATAATGTGCTATTAGGAAGAGCTCGGGTGTTCCGCCAAGGGTTGCGCCCCAGTTCGCTTCTCACCAGGTTTTGTTGTTTCTATTTAACTTGCTAAGTTGCTTAACCTTTCCAAATTCAGTTTCCTGCAAATGACATGTGCATTAATTACGCCTCATTGTTGCTGTGAGGGGATTCAGATAAAGTCTGTAAACCTAGCTGGTTCATAACAATTGTCAATATCTTATCTTCCAGCCTGCCTTCCTTTACCCTCTCCATCAAGCGCACAAGGGAAACCTCTCTGTAAGGACTTCTCAGACCAGCAGATTCACTTCACATTATTGAAATGTAGGCTGCATTATCTTTCACTGAGAAGATGGTGCTAATCATCCACCATCTGTAGTGCTTGTGCATGTACTTATCTGTTCCTAATGGAGATGCACTTGTCTGCTAGGATGGGCAGATGTACTCTCTCCTTCTGTTCTTCCTTAATCTTCATTTCTTTCTTGGCTTAGTAAGTATGGTCCATAGACAGGCCACACAATTGTGCTGTAATCAACTCAGTGTTTTCAGATAAAGGCTTTCCTTTCCCAAAGATATGAAAGGGTTGGAAACACTGTATTTTATTGATGGAAAAGCCATGGAAGACATCTGATCCAAACTCTTCATATATACAGGAGACAGAAGACTAAGCTAGCAAACTCCCCCAAGACTTCAGGGAAGTTAATGGTTAAGTTCGGATGAGAACCCAGATTTCTGCTCTTCAACTCAGAGAGTTTTCCTGAGCATTCCCATACCTCTTAAAGAGGAGCATCTTTCCAATTTTTTTGGAAGAACATACAGCCACAGGAAGCCCAGATGTCACATTCAAGGTTAGCCATGTGAGACTCTATAAATGGACTGTTCTGATTGTGATTATCTTTCAGAAAATACTAGAGATAACCACTTAGAAGATCACTTTTTCCTTGTTTGGCCAGAATTCTGAATGCACTCTTGTTTAAACACATATAGGTACGCACACAAGTATGTTTGTACACACACACACACACACACACACACAAAAGTCTGTTCTCTCTAGGGATTAGTTGCCCAGGTAGTCTCATTTAATGACTGCTCTGTCTCTGGCATAAAACGCCATGACTTTTTGCTGTTGGGACTGCAGCATGCAAACTGACTGGAGTCAATTGTACCTGATTTTCTAAATTGCCTCTGCTATAACAATTCTCCTACTCAGTAATAAGCCATTGAAATCAAACAATAGGATTGATTACACATTCCTCACTCTAGGGAAATGCCGTTAGTTTTACCTGAATAAAAACTGCAGAACAGGGCCCAATTTGGGGTAAGTAGTGTACAACATTCTCTAGGAAGCACAGTAAAAATAAGTTTAAAAAAGAAACTTAAACATTTTAGCCACAGGAATTACCAATCAGAAATAATTTTATTTACAAGTCACATGAAAGAAAACATAAGGGAATGCTTAAGTGATTATTACTTGGTAAAGGCCAGACTTGACAGAGCTTATACTTATTCAAGCTCAGCTCTTACGATAGATATCAGGCTCCAGTGAATCCTGGAACCACTGTAGCTCTGCTGGAAATCAATGTATAGAGTAAGTCATGAGCTTGAGATTTTCCCATTTCAAGCCACTGACACCTGGTAGTTAGGAGATTTAGAGAGGAGTCCTAGCTCTACCTTAACTAGGTGGTTGATGTTGGACAAGTTATTTGACCTTTCTGAATCTCAGGTTTTTAATACCTAAATTGGGTTTAAAAAACCTGCCTTATGGTTTCCCAAGATTCTTGTGAGGATCAAATGAAATCATGTACAAAAGTGACTTGAAACTGTTAAGTACATTGCAAATATGAGGGATTATTCTTACTCTGGGTGGTCTTAGTTGCTATGCTTGTGCACAGTTCTAGAGGATATAAAGCTTAGCTAATGGTGAGACTAACCTTCTTCTCCTGACCTAAACTCATAAACAGCAGCTATAGTGTTCTCAGACTTTTGAAGTCAGATAAACCTATATTCACATCAGTCTCCCATTTACTTGTTGAGGGGCAAGTTATCCAACTGTCAAGATTCATCTGTAAAATGGGCACAGAAATGACACCTCACAGGACTGTTGTGAGAATCAACAGGGAATACAATAGTGTGTGCAGTGTGTAGTGTAGGAGACATGAACACCATGCAACTGATGTCACTTTTTACTAGCAGACAGTAACTGCAACATGCAGGAATATTCACATGGTACCTTGCTTTTCTGAACCAAACAAGAATTTTCAGTGCTTGGAGCAGTGTGAAGTCTTGGCCAGAATATCCTTCCTCTAACAAGAGGGAAGTCTGAGGATCTATGAAGACTGATGTGGCATTGAACCAATGGGTCTCATTCCTTAGATGGTGAGTTTCTGGAGTCTGAGATTAGATTTTTTTCATCTCACCAATATTAATATTCATAATACCTAGTATAGAGTCTGGCACATGGCCAGATGCTTATTAAACACTTCTTTTTCATGAAGGAGAAGGAAAATCTTTGGTTTGCATAAGGACAAATAGGAATAAAAAATATGAGGCAATTTAGACCCCCATTGAAACCGAAATTTCCCACTCCTCTCTTTTTATCAAAATATTTACTTTAGAAACCTGTAAATATAAGTTCCTTCCTCTGTTCTTTTTAAAATGTATCTTTTTAGGAGCTAAATAGGGCTTTTTTTGAACATTATGACCTAGGAATGTCTTTCCATCACTTGGAAATATAAGGATCGAGGGAGGTAGTGTCTCCATTGCCCATATTCTGTCGGAAGGTGGGTGCTAAAATTTGGTGGGGCCCTTGCTCCAAGTTCTCAAACTCCTTGTCGTAAAGATGTGTTCTTTTTTTTTCCCACCCTACAACCTCATTTGGATAAAGTCAATTAGCTAACATAGATACTCTTCTCAAGTACCAGGTAAATTTTAAATGTAATGATACATGACCAGTGATGCTGTCTAGTCCCCTTACTTGAGGACAAGTTATTATTATTATTATTTTTTATCTTGGAAACATATACGTAATGGGATGTATCTGCCTGGCCATAAAGATTGAGATTTCTTTCTGTCTTTGCAATCTCAGTGGGTAGGTTGTGATGCATATCACATTCTATTTTAATGACTATTCAATAATAAGTATTTTCTTTTCTTCCTCTGTCACCTTTTTGAAGAGGATTTCTGGGTTGGAATAAGATTTTTTTTTTTTTAAATTATATTTCCCCAGCTTGTTAAACAGAGCATCATGTGTCCCAATCTAAATTGTATCTGATGACTATGGACATAAAAGATGGCCTGTAGGAATTCTTATTAACCTGACTCTGCTATGCTCTGTATTAGAAAATAAGCTGCATTTTTTAGAATCTTTCATTCAGAAGCTGCCTTGGCTTTTATTATTGCATTGGGAATAGACAACACTGGCGTTCCTGGCCCTTCTATCTGAAATAGATACAAGCCCAATTTCATACCTAGTTTAGTGACTGTTGAACAGATTAAATGAGAAACATTGAGAAGGTATGAACCATTCTTACCCTTCCTGAGGTAAAACTAAGAAAGCAGTATAAATATAAAGGTTCTTAATTATTTCTTTGTATAATTATAAACATTCAACATATATGTATACTTTGTCTAAATTTAAATAGATTATTCATCAATTAAGTACGATTTAAGACTTTCAACTCATTTATTCACAAATAAAGATGATTTCTCTTTTGCTCTCCAAAGAAAACCTTGTTTAACTAACCATATTGGTCTCTGGGTAGGGTTGCCTTCATTACTTGCAAGTTTTTCAGAAATCAAAAAAAAAAAAATGCTTGGCAGTTAACATGGAAAGTGGGGACTTCCAGAGCCACTTGTAAGCAATGAATAACTAATTAATGCTCTGATAAGTATAGGAAGGATTTACGACAGCTTACCCAAATAAAATAAGTGAAGATATTGAGGTAAAAGGAAAATAATTGTTAAAAAGAAATAAGTGGTTAATTTATAGCCAAGAAGAACTGAAGAGAAATAATTTTTAAATGTAATATGGAATCCTGGATGATATTATAAAATAGAGAAAAAAAAGGTAACAACTAAGAAAATCTGAATAAAGTGTAAACATTAGTTAATAATAATATATCAACAGAAGTCCACTAATTGTGATCTAATTAAATGTACCATTCTGGGAGCCTGGGTGGCTCAGTTGTTTAAACATCTGCCTTTGGCTCAGGTTGTGATCTCTGGGTCCTGGGATCAAGCCCCATATTCCCATATTGGGCTCCCTGATTAGCACGGAGTCTGCTTCTCCCTCTCCTATTGCCCCTTCTCATGTACTCTCTCCCTCAAATAAATTAATAGAATGTTAAAAAAATAAATTTTTCATTCTAACATTAATAATAAAGGAAACTGAGTGTGAGGTGTAAGGAACTCTCTGGGGGGCTGGGAGGGTGGTAGAACTTTGACAAAAACCCCAGCCCAAAATCTTAAAATGTCTTGCTTGTTTTTTGTTTGTTTGTTTTGTTCATAGTCCCAGCACAGTCCATACTGAATGAAAATTCTGTTTAATATTTTCCCTCACTCTTCTCTGTTAGTCCCCATTTCCCACCCCTTTCCCATCCTTCCCTCCCATACACATCCCATTCTGTTTAGAGAGTCCCATGCCTCTTGGTTGAGTTTGGCCAAGGTTTGAGAAGAATAATGCATAAAGCCTAAGCCAACATGTTAAGCCATTAAGTATTTTCTCATACTTCAAAGAACTGGGATGCTTCCAACTGTCCTTAAAAGTGAAAGTTAAATTGGTTTGAACATGAATGCACAAAGACTTCTGCTCCCACAAGGCAATCTGCAAGACTATGTACTGGGTTAAAAATAAAATTTCATCTACACAACAGTAAGTCCTTTTAATAAACATTAATATCGGGAAGTAATTCATCCTGTGCTTTGTACTTGGCATTCAATCTATACCACGTCCAAACTAGAGATCAGATCATAAGAATGTGTATCTCAGGATAAAATAACCCAAACTGTTGGAGTTGGAAAGGATCTTGGAGACTGTTTAGTCAAATTCTCTGATTTTATGGATGAGTAAGCTGATGCCCAGGAAGGATACCTGGTCTGTCAAAACTCTTCCAGCTTGTATGTTTACTCTTCCACTTTCCCCAAAAAGAGTACAAGGAAGAACTACAATAGGATGAAACAACAACTATATGTATATAAAACTATATTATGTATAAATATATAAATTATATATATTATGTATTATAATAGTTATATATATATAACTATGTGTGTATATAAGTAGTTACATATATATATATAGTTACATATATACATATGGCCTGTGGTAGTAAATTTGACGTTAATGACTCAACCATTATGATTAACTTCTTCGGGGAGAACTTTTCAGAAATACTAAGCTTTATAAATATGCTAGATGGGAGGGCTAGTTTACTCAAGGATGTACCGTGCTTACATGTTATAACTTCAGGGCTCAGAAGAGGGTTCCCTGCTCCCAATTGAAGTCTGAGACTTCATCAGGCAAATTCAATTTTATTCCATAATTAAGGGCTTACAATAAAATATCCTTGGAATGATTCCTTTTGTCTCTCCCTTCTTGAAAAGAGTTGTCAGGTGGTAGACTGAAGCTTACTAACAAAACCAACCAGAGAGAAATCCGAAGATGATTAGAAGATTAAACATTTAAAACTTTGGAGAAGTGGAACAAGTTTCCCTTTTACCAAAGCGAATTTCTTAGAGGTCTAATTTCAGGGCACCTTAGGGACACAGTGAGAGCCAGCACTGATAACTGGCTGACAACTCAAGCCAAGAACTTCAGGGGCAGGCACCTGTGGCAGTGCAGCTGGGTTAAGCTGTGTAACCTTGGAAAAATCAATTAATTTTTCTAAGCCTCAGTCTTATCATCTTTAAAATGTGAATAACTTAACTGGTAGAGGATTCAAGCTAGTAAAATGCATTACAAGATGGAAAACCCTAGCAAATGCTAAATGCATTTTTTCTTTTTTTTTCCCTCTTCTATCCCCACTTTCTATGTCATGTCTGGATACAAAATCTTTGAGGGCACATAATATTTCCAAATAGCCTCAGGATATAGGGTGAATAAGATTTAAAAAAAAAAAAAATGCATGGCTGGGAAGATAGGAGGAAGGTGACAAGTCTCTATACATGTGAAAGCAGGCAATGAGGCAAGAGAGGAGATGGCCAGCTGGGAACTCCCCAGAGATCAGTTTGCACTAGGCTGCCCGGTCTATCATTTTTCCATACTCCCAGCTGCATTCCTTTTATTTTCTTCAGCAAATTCCTTTCCACTCTACTTTTAAACACTCCCATATAGAAACAATAGGATCCCAACAGAACTGAACATGTATAAAATTATTGTAATTCTTTAAGTTGGACTAATTCAATGTTTGTTCCATGTATATGAAAGCTATGATTTTTATTTAAAAAAATTTTCCCTGCCAAGAAATGTTTTTGAGTCCCTACTGAGTGCTGTATACTTTCAGGAGTTTTGTTATAATATTTTCATGACTATTACTTGCAAATAGTACAGGGAGATAATGGTAAGAAGCGTCTCCCTCTCCTAAATATTAAAGTAGAAAATAAGAAACTAAGGTAAGATTGCTTTCTGAGAGTTAAACTTTATTATAAAATAAACATTAAGAATCTAAGTATAGCTACGCAAATTCTATACACTGAGCTATATAAATGTATAGGCCACAAAGCTATACCTTAAAAAGGCAGAAAGTCCTCCCAGCTAAAATCTAGCTTGGAACCTAACCCAAGTTTTTTACCTATCTGGAGAAAATGTGTCTATAGGAAGGAGTGTTAGTTAGCAACCAAAACCCAGGATGCTGGGAAACTAACATTGGTAGTAAATGAACTCCTGCCCCACTTAAGGAGTTGGCTTCAAGACCTCCTGATCCAGATATCAAATCCATTCTGCAGCCCTAATCCTTCAGGGAGGGCAGTGCTCCCGGAGTGTTCACCTGGATAACTCTTACCATGTAATCTAGGAGTCAGCAAACTAAGGCCTGTGGAAATCAAGTTACCAGCCTGTTTTGTAAATGAAGTTTTTTGGAACCCAGCCATGGCCATCAGCTTTTGTATCATCTGTGGTTGTTTCCTGTGACAATAGCAAAGCTGAGTGATCACAGTTATGGCTGAAACTGCGTGATCCACAAAGCTGAAAATATTTACTATCTGGCCCTTCCCTGAAAATATCTGCTGACCCCTGATAATTCAGGTCAGCTTGCCTTGACTTCATGTCAACCAAACAACCTTTCATTTGGATGTTTGTTTGTTTACTCTTGTGCATCATTTGTACTGGGAGAGTGAGAACTTGCAGAAAAGGAATAAGTCCCCCTGCTAAAAGTTCTTTTTATCTGTTAGGGTTGACTCTCTGGATAGACTACTGTTTCCATATCTCTGATCAAAGCCGCTAGACTGCCCTGGTGCCGACCTTCAAAGTGCTGTCACTTGGGTTTGTATGGAAATCAACCCTTCTTCTCTAGCCAATTTTGGGACTTAACAGTGTATCTTTTTTTTTTTTTTCCCCTGACAGCATTTTTCCAATTCCTACTTTTATATATGAGGAAGCTAGAATTCAGAGATTGGAAGAAAGAAGACAAACATTTATTAAGTTTCTACTCTGTGCTAGACTCACAGCTGTTTTCCTATGTAATGCCATTCAATCTTCACAAGGCCACCAAGAGATATAAAACTCAAGTGTATATTTTCACAGATGTGGACTTGGAGGCTTAGAAAGGGTGAGGCCACATTAATTTGTTGGCAAAGCCAGGACCTGAATCCAGGTGCTCAGACTTGAATACTTTACTCTATGGTGTTTCCACACGACCTATACTGCCTGGCAGAGTCTCCTGATGCCAGGCTTAAGAAAGCAACACCATATGCCTTGGTTTCTTCCTCCCACTGAGGTGTATTGTTGTTCTTTAACAAGCATGGATTAAGTTAGAAAATCCTAGAGATTTTAAAGGTGTAAAATTTTAAAACAAATCCTGAACATTTATACTGGAGTATAGAATCTTAGCCAGCTACTTTACATATTCAACCATGTTCTTGCATAAAGAGATTGGTGCCACCGCAGCCTGATGTTCATAAATAACAGTTCCTGAAAAAAAATTTTTTTTCAAAACTGGTTTTGTACTTGAAGCGATTTAAATGTTGTATTTTGAATTCATTGCAGCAAGAACATATTTTAGAATTTCTAAAATCTGAACAGAATGGAAGGTTATCTATAACATAAGCATAATCACAGTCATAATATCTGTTTAAAATAAAACACTGAAAAGAATTAAATGTTCCCTTCAAGCCAAATTCAAAGAAATTTTGACATAAAATAGACTGTAAACTTGCACTTAATGCTGCTTACTAAGACCCATTCTCTAGGAATTCGGAACCTCTGAAAAACTCTCAGTTATTATTATTAATTTTTTTAGTGCTAACAGAAACCAGACTTTAGAAGTAGACCAGGTCCCACCCTCTCACAATGGCTGTGCACTGGCCTGATGTGGATTCGTAAAAGTTCTACCTCAGTGTACTTATTGCCTTCTTATCTATGTTGAGAACTCTGAGGTGACAAGTGCATCTTAATAATACTTCATATACAGCTAGGCATATGGTAGGTCTTTCATAAAAATATTTGCCAATGCATCTTACTGTTAGGAGACATTTAACAAGTATATCATAGGTAGGACTATATATGGAGATATTAAAAAACCCTCTTACTCATAATCAATTCATTTTCCAAGTTCTTCCCCTCATTTTTTAACATAGGGAAACAGAGCTAAACCCAAAGGAGCCATGAACTCAGACGGGTAAATACATTGACAATTAGAAGGTATTCAGAAAATTATAGTCACAGAAAGTTAGCACTGGAAGGCACCTCTGGAGACCACCCAATTCTCCCATTACACATAGAGTACATGCATCCTAGAAGCATTAATGATGAGCCAAGGCCGGAAGACTTATTGTTAGCAGAGTGGGGAGGAACAACTGGAACTCCCGACTCCAAATTAAACTCCTACTGTAAGAGTTAATCTCAACTGTACAGGCTCCCAATAGAAAATAAAAGTTCATATTTCCTTTAGAATTGTTTGTACGAGAAGTCTCTAAAATGTATGAAGTTATTCTAGGTCTCCTTAGTCTTGGCAGAAAAGAGAAAATATATTTCTCAGAAGCCTATTGGCATGGCAGAAATCCAATTTCTCCTGGGTGGAACATGAAAAGAGGAGTTTACTGGCTCATGTAACCAAACTGCGTGTACAAGCCATGGGTGAATAGACCCAGAGTCTCAAACACCATTAGGATCTCCCCACATCTCCTACCTGGCTCTTTCCTATATAGCTGGTTTTAGTCTCTCAGCTTGTTGTTTCTGTGCAGGGGAAATCAGAACTTCAGGTACCTCAAGGCTTCATCCTTACTGTCTCATAACTAAAGAGGAAGGAGAATTCTTCACTGCTAGTTTTAATGAGGGAAATCCTGGGGGGAGGAGGAATGTGGAAGGGTTCTAGTAAGATCAAATTAATATCTATGGACTGTCCACTCTGGCTGAGAAGTTGGTACTAGGACAACTGTAACTGGAATCATGTACCAGAGAGCAGCAGGCTAGTGAGACACTTGGAGTTTGAGAGATGTGGGTTCCTTAAGGAATTGGAGATGAAGTAACCAGAGCAAGGAGGGAATATATGCTGGGCTCGGCGGTCAAAACAGCAGGTGCCAGATGAGAAGTTAACCACACTGAGGACTTGCTTTTCCTCTAGAGGACACACTAGGTGCTTAACGATTCCTTTAGCCTACTCAGCATCTGGACCTCCTTCCCTTTTTTAGGGAATCATGAATCTTATCAGCTTTATGGTGGATGTCATAAGCCATTTTCTACAGCCCATTTTCCAGAGAAGTTGAAAATGTCAAATACCTGTATTTCCAGCCCCCTATGTAACTAAGGCAGAGGAAAGTGAGCTAGACACAGCCAATGTACCAGACTTTGAGCTGGGAATTAATGACAGCAATATTTAGTTCTTTGGTACTATCTAGTCCGGGGCAGCAGCAGTGGTGGAAGCAAGCTGAGCATCAATACGGAGAGGAAGCAATGGCAGTGTCCAAAAGGAAGCAGAACTGTAGTTGGAATTTGAAGGTGATCTTGAAGGTTATGCAAATTCATTTGCTCCTGCATATTTCTGAGCTGTTTCTCTAGCCCTCTTGGTGAGTCTATTAGTTACCAGTAACTGTACAACAAATTATAAGTTTCTAAAAATTATCTGCTTAATCAATGTAGAGTTAGTTTCTGTAGCAAGTAACTAAGCTCCAGAAAACTCATGTATTTTAGTATCCTAGGATCAGAAAATTCTAGCAGCTCCCGGTGTTGTTGAGAAACTTAATTACTTTCTCTCTCCTCTAAAAAGTTTTGATTAGCAACTTGCCCCATATTAAGTGTAGCTTATTTTTAATACTTGATTTTACTTACATCAATCAATATTAAATAATTCCAAAAGCATATTTGATAGTCTTTGCTATCCACCTGTCGGTAGATGTCATTATTAAAGTTCAACATTTCTCTTGGATTTCATTATCAAGATGACCTCAAGGTCTCCATAACCTTCTCTGTTTTTCTCCTTCAGTTCTACTAAGATAAAAATGACAGGAAGTGGTACACTTTCAACAAAACTTTCAGGTGGAACATGCCATCCTTCTGTTTAAAGAAAAATGGTCTGATTCCCAGTGCCTCAGAAGCCAAAAGGAAAATAAGCAAGCAGAACAACTAAAACTTCAGTGATATACTTTTAATACATAGCTGGTATTTAATTCAAATAAGAGGAACTATTCTCCTTCGGAAGTCTGAAATATTTGTGGTATAACTGTGTACTTTAAATTCCTGCAAAAACAATGAAGGTTAAAAAGTTGCTTTTAATATGACAACTTGAGTTTCCAGTCTGTTTTTTCAGTTCTAGGTGGAAAAGAAAATTTCGAGTGAAGTTGCTAAGGAATGACAGGAAACCGTTGCTAAGGCTAAGTACCATCTGAAAATATACAACCTGTCATCAAAAGATTTATTAATTTATCTTCTCTCTAGGCTTTGTTTGTTTGGAAAGTGAACACAGACAACAGACACAGACAACACAAGGTTGCTAAGGATAGATGTCAATGACCCCCTACAAGTGGCCCATGTTCATCTGCCACAAATATTTAAACACACTGCTTGGCTCAGTCCTGTTGAGGACACTTTTAAAGCAAATAGGGTACCATCTGATTTTTCACTGCCTCCCAGCAGTACAAGGACTGTCGATGTGTTTGTTCTCTCATTTTATGAGCACTCACTAGTTTAGGCACTGCTGTCTCTTCCAAGGCAGGGCCATGAGTAAAAAGAATGACGATCTAACTTATTAATCATAGCAGTGTTAAATAAATGGTACACTTCAGAGAAGTAGGTCTTAACTTGGAATTTATCAGGAACTATAAAGTCATTACATGCTGACCATATAGGTACTTAAGGCATTTTCCACAGAAGGAAAACACAGAGTAATTACCTGTTAAAACATTTTCTCCTAGGGGCGCCTGGGTGTCTCAGTGGGTTAAGCCACTGCCTTTGGCTCAGGTCATGATCTCGGGGTCCTGGGATTGAGTCCTGCATCGGGCTCTCTGCTCAGCAGGGGGCCTGCTTCCCCCTCTCTGTCTGCCTGCCTCTCTGCCTACTTGTGATCTCTATCTGTCAAATAAACAAATAAAATATTTAAAAAAAAAATTTCTCCTAGCTTCTTCTCTTCTGCTCTTTACTGTTAGTTTTAGTGGGAGCTAATCACCTTTTAGAAGGAATGACAGGTCCCCTCTAGCCTGGAGAATGCACTTATAAAAGAGAATCAAGATGATCAACAGAAACAAGAGACAAATGAATCAAGTTGAAGACTCTTGATGATAGAAAGCCAGTCAAATCATTCAGAAAAACAATGCCAAAGAAACATGATTGTCATTTTCGGCTAAAGAACTAGACATGTTCTGTTACAGTCCAAATTAGGAACATGAAATACACTCTACTACCCAGGGGATTTTGGAGCACTTAGATGAATCACAAGTGACATATGGGAGCTCATTAAAGGAAGGTGAAGTTATGAGCACCCAGAGGGCTTGCTAGAAATCAGAGCTTAAAAAAAAAAAAATAAATAAATAAAGGCCTCAGGGGTCAGTCATCTTGATTGGGGGATGCTCTTCATCTTCCTTAAAAATAATCCATTTTGCTTACCACTTCTCAGTGATCTTATTGTTGGAGTATTGACTACTACTGCAAATTTTTAAGTTGTAAGTGTGTTGGGGTGGGGGTGGATGGAGGGTGGTGATTTGATTGCTTTTGATCGGCAAACAATAAAAGCCACTGGAGAGAAAGACCACAGCACAGCCTGCTTCTGTGGTTTCACCGACTTTATGGTCACAGTTGAAGTGGCAGGAGCAAGGATAGCCCATAGTTGCTCCTATGCTATGGAAGCTATGTGTAAACTGAGCTTTGAATGACACATTATTTCCTCTGTGCACCCCAATCTATTTTCTGCCTGACTAAGCTTATAAAACTCTGCATAAATTCTCCCTCTCAGCCTGTTCCATAATCCTATGAACACATTGTCTTCCTGTTCATTCCTTCAGCCAGCAAGTACCAGCTGTTGGGTCCTGGAAACATTTTATGTTAAAGAAGGAAAAAAAAAAAAGCAGAGGATCAGAAAGCTGTAAAAACTGCAAAATGCTTGAGTTATGCAGATGTTTTAAGGTGGTGATTATTTGACCTGCATAAAGAAAATGATTAGGCTTCCATCAATCATATGCTTCCATCAGCCATACACTGCTGAGATCAGTTTATCCAGACACTCCTTAGCTGCCTCAGTTCTGCATAGTCTGTTAGCTAATCCAGCTTTGTTTGTTGTGTGCTAAAGAAAGGATAAAGTCTGGGCTTAAAAATATGAACAAATATATAAGCATCTTAACATAGAACTCATGCCTTATTTTTATGTAAAAACACCACAAACTTTATTATCTATATTGTTCAGTTTCAAAAGGAAAGCGGAAGTCACTTGATAATGTCTCTCTAATTACTTGAATGCACACGTCACGCCTCAAATATACAGGAAGGCTGGTTGCTATATTTAGAAGTTATAAGAAGACGTAGTTTATATTAAGTTATAGCTAATTACTTAACTAAAATGCCAGTATTTTGCTGTCCTACAAGGAAAAATATCCAATAATATGTAATTTAAACATTATGTCAGAGAGGGAGATGTGGTGATTATAATGTGAAATTTCTTTTAAGAAATATTGGTGGCTGTTATTGAGGACTGAATAAACACTGTTTCCATTTGGAGACTTAATTGAGGATATATCTGGAAAAACAACTTAAATCGCACTCCAAGTAGTTTGAATAGAGCATTTATGCACATTCTATTACTCATGTCTTACTGATTTTATGGATAATTATTGGGGGGGGGTTGAAAACTAATCAAATAGATGAAAATACTCTATAATAGGGATCATAAAACTTTTTCTTTAATGGACTACATAATAAATGTTTTAGACTTTGCAGGATGCTGACATCTCTTCTGCATCTATGCAGACAACATTATAGTTGTAGTGGGAAACCAGGCACAGGGAGTCTGGAAAACATGAGCTGGGATCTGTTTCAATAAAATCATTAACATTGCCTCCACTCAAATGAAACTCAAAGAGCCTAAGACTTTGAGATTGGAGACAGCCTAGTCCCCAGCATCTTGGACATTAAAAATAACTCTGTGAAGCTACCTTGAAAGGAATGCTTCCCATATCACTTCCCATTTTGATCTGAGAGCTAGCAAGATATGCCAGGAGATTTTGCAGTGAGAAGGCAGTCACACTGAGTAGGAAGCAGGAGACATGGCTACCCCCTATCTCCTTCATTTAGCAGCCATGAGCACTGGTGCAATTCGTTGCCTCACTAAGCCTTGCTTTCCTCATCTCCAAAAGCCACAAAAAAATTCTTTCCTGACACAGGAGGGAGGCATAAACCTCATACCGCATTTGAAAACTTCCTCCCTTCAAGTTTCTCCTGAGGTAAAGCAGTGTTCAATGGATTAATGAAACTATAGGGTCATAACATTGAAAGTATGTTAGTATAATAGTTTCATTTTAAGAAATGAAAGCAGTGATGTCCAGAAATGCTGAGTCATACAGTTAACAGAAAATGACAAGACCTGGGCTTGAACTGCAGACTTTTTTCCCTTTTCTAATTTTACAAGACTGGTTCCCAACACTCAAAGACAATGTGTTCACTGTCCCTACATACCAAGGATAAAATGTTAACCACTTAAAAATACTAAAAGAAAAATTACATCAATTACACATCATTCATGTAGAGGCAATACTTTAATTTTTCCTAACAAAGAAGATATGCCCTTCTGATTCCTAGATAAGGAATTTTTCTATGCCCTTATACAGTCTCTTAGCTGTCAAGGTCATTCCTTATATATATTAAATATTTAACAAATACACATAAACAATAAATAAAAATTACTATAACAATATTATGAATTTATGAGGCATAATAGTTTTATAGTTTTGTTTGTCTTTAAGCATAAAGGGTATTTATTTAAAATAAGGCCCATTTTATTAAAAAGGATGCTTTCAGTTTGACCAACACGCCTTGCCTGAAATGTTTCATTATGCAGTACAGCATGTTTATTCAGGTGAAAGTATACAGAATATTGCATATCTCCAAACACATTGATCTAAATGCAAATGCAGTTAAATGTAAAATCCAACCTTGGTGTCATTTGGTGTTATGTTCTGCTATCAAAATTTAGAGGTATTCTTTTTTTTTTTTTTTCATTTCTTTACAGAGAAATTCAGAAATCAATGGCAATTCTAGGAAAAACATAAAGATAGAGGTAAAACATTTGAAATTCATATGTCTAAATCATTTAGAAAGCTTTTTTTGCAGGTGTAGAATATAAATTAATGTGTAGTTTGTGACATAGTCATTAAAAAAAGGGATTTGATAGCTTCTAGAAGATATGATGATTATAGAGTGTTTAATGTAAGAGAAGGGCAAGTGATTTCAGGTCCTATTTTATCCATTTGTAGGACTAACCAGTTTGTTTTCTACCAAATTCATTTAAACCTATTTGTTTTGGGGCAAGTTGTATTCACTCAAAGATAACAAATCTTTTTTGTCTTTAAATCCTACCTAATCAAAACTATATATTCCCAATTTCAATCTCATTGTTATATTGCTGCAAGACATCATAGTGAATGGAAAATGAATGTCATATTTGCAATCTGGGCATGGAAATTAAATGCAACTATCTCAGCTTCTCAACATGAATACTGAATCTGGTAAGGCTAAGTAATTTGTTTCTGACCCTACTGGCAGACTGATCCAGGATTGGAACCCATGTCTTTGGTGTCCTAACCCGCTATTCATGGGGATGTACTGAAAACAGCATAAAACTATAAAGGAGTCACAGGCTCCCACTGGGTAACTTTATACTTCTTTTGGAAACTGCATTAGCAATTTTATGCCACTGGAGGCATATGTTACTTTCATGACAATAAAAAATAATTTTATTAGGCTGAATGAAGTAATATTGAAAAAGAATAGGAACATTTTAGCCAGCTGGCCGAATATGCCTTCTATCTCCCCACTGTCTGTAACAAATGATTTTATTAACTGAAAATTTCTGGTTAACTTATTCATGTAATGAGCTCAGTGTCCTTTGAAGTAATTTTAGATAGTGAATGACATTTTACAATAGGAAAAAAATAAAGTATCAAAAAATATTTCTTATTTGCTAAGAGAGTAGGCCTTAAATGTTCTTACCACACACACACACACACACACACACACACACACACAAGCATGCGTGTGTGCATATATACACACACACAGTAACTCCGTAAGGTATCAATATGTTAGTTAATTGTAATAATTTCAGAATGTATGCATATAATCAACTAGTATATTCTAAGTATATATAAGTTTGTTAGTCAATTATTTCTTAATAAAGCTAGAAAAATTAAAAAAATATTTCCTATAGAACAACTTTATATTGTATATACATGTGTAAAACCCAAACATATTGATTTTTGTTTCCCAAAGAATAACATCATGTAGTATGTTGAACATTTTGCAAAATGTTTGAATTTCAGAAATTTTATAATATTCAACATAACTAAAACACAGTGGGTCAGATTATGAAATCTGGTCACAGAGGCTCAAAGTCAAATTCTGATTCTTTCACTTAGAACTGGTAGATGACTAGGACAATTAAGAAGCAATCCTTAGAAAATTTTAAGCCATGTGTTGGTCATATTGTAAGATCAGAAAAAAAATGCTAGTTGTTTGGTGATGATGATGATGATGATGATGATGGTGAGCTTAGTCAGTTCAGGCTGCTGTAGCAGAACACCATAGACCCATGGACAGTGTGCTTATACAACAAATATTTATTTCTCACAGTCCTGGAGGATGGACAGCCCAAGACCGATTCAGGAGGTTCGATGTCTTGTGAGCACCTATTTCTGGTTCATAGATGGCTATATTCTTGCTATGCTCTCACATGGCAGAGAGTTAGAGAGCCCTCTGGAGTCTCTTTCATGAAGCTTCTACCCTCAGGCCTTATTATTTCCCCAAAGTCCCACCTTCTAATACCAGCATATTGGGGGATTTTAACATATGAACTTAGGGAGGTCAAAAATATTCAGTCTGTGACAATGACAATGATGATGATGTTGATGATGATAATGATGGTGGTGGTGGTGGTGATAATGTCTGTTCTATACAACTAATCTATCCTGGTTGAGTCAATAGGTTTGGAGAGTTGATGTGTTTAGAATACTGTGGCTATCATGAGAAAAGAAGACACATATAGAAAAGTAATTTTTTTTTTTTTTGTGAATGAAAATTGAAGGGTATTGAAATTGTTGATTAGCAGTCTAGGTAGATTAGGCTCAGAAAGTAATTCTAACGTATTAATGGTGCAATCACTTTTTTTTTTAATGCATTGAAACCAAGGTATAACTGACCAGAGAGACAATTTTTTAAAAGGACATGAGATTAGAAAGGACCCTTGCCTAATTTCCTTATTAAAAAAAAAAAAAATCAATATTCTTCATATAATTAAGAATCAATTTGATGATATTATAAGCAAGAAAGCAGATTTTTTCTTTTACTTTTCCCTTTCAAATTCTAAGTCAAATAACAATGACAATAATAAAGCTACTAGATTGCATCAAGCATCCAGTACATGTGCTAAATATCTCAGACATTGTGTGAAGTGTTTAAAATCATCATCTCCTTTAATCCTATGCTCCAATTCTTGAGAGGAGTTCTGTCATTATCTCAATTACACAAAATAGAAAATTGAGGCTCATAAGAGTTGAATCACATTCCAATTGTCTTAAAACTAATAAATATAAGAAATTCAATATACTGAAACAATGAAGGGTCACAGAAATCAAGGGAATTTACTATGTTTTAATAATAATCAGTAAGTTTGCCTTTTTAAATAAATACAATTTGAACTAGGTGATGCAAAATTATTATGAATTTACCAGTAATCTTTTGTGACCTTTCTGCATCTGGCCTTCACAACTTTCTAGGTCATGCCTCATTACAAATCCATGGAAAGAATCTTTGCCATGGCTAGAAACACACAAGTCCAAGAATATGATGGCTTCTCCTGATGCTCTTTACCTCATCATTCAACAATCTTCATGAACTATGCTCCAAATCTATTTTGAGTTTGGTAATATTAACTATAATATTTTATTTCACTTAAACATATATTTATCATTTAGATAACTCATGTATTTGTCATTGTTGTATGATCTAATAACTCAAAGATAAATGAATATATATCCCAGCCCATGAAGAGATCATAGTCCTGTAGGACAGGTGATGAAAGTAGATGATTTTAACAATGTTTATTCTTCCAATCCAAGAGCATGGAATGGTCTTCCATCTTTTTGTGTCTTCTTCAATTTCTTTCATTAGTGTTCTGTAGTTCCTTGAGTACAGATCCTTTACCTCTTTGGTTAGGTTTATTCCCAGGTATCTTATGGTTCTTGGTGCTATAGTAAATGGAAAAATTTTCTCTAATTTCCCTTTCTGTATTTTCATTGTTAGTGTATAAGAAAGCAACTGATTTCTATACATAGACATTGTATCCTGCCACATTACTGAACTGCTGTATGAGTTCTAGTAGTTTGGGGGTGGAGTCTTTTGGGTTTTCCGTATAAAGTATAATGTCATCCGCGAAGAGAGAGAGTTTGACTTCTTCATTGCCAATTTGGATACCTTTTATTTCTCTTTGTTGTCTGATTGCTGTTGCTAGGATTTCTAATACTATGTTGAACAAGAGTGGTGAGAGTGGGCATCCTTGTCGTGTTCCTGATCTCAATGGGAAGGCTGTGTGCTTTTTCCCGTTGAGGATGATATTTGCTGTGGGTTTTTCATAGATAGATTTTATGAAGTTCAGGAATGTTCCCTCTATCCCTATACTTTGAAGCATTTTAATCAGGAACGGATGCTAGATTTTGTCAAATGCTTTTTCTGCATCAATTTAGAGGACCATGTGGTTCTTCTCTCTTCTCTTATTGATTTGTTCTATCACATTGATTGATTTGCGAATGTTGAACCATCCTTGTAACCCAGGGATGAATCCCACCTGGTCATGGTGGATAATCTTTTTAATGTGCTGTTGGATCCTATTTGCTAGGATCTTGTTGAGAATCTTAGCATCCATATTCATCAGTGATATTGGTCTGCAATTCTCTTTTTGGTGGGGTCTTTGTCTGGTTTGGGGATTAAGGTAATGCTGGCTTCATAAAAATGTCTATACTGCCTAGAGCAATCTATACTTTTAATGACATTTTGATCAAAATTCCACCGGTATTTTTCAAAGATCTGGAGCAAATAATCCTAAAATTTGTATGGAATCAGAAGAGACCCCCGAATTGCTAAGGAAATGTTGAAAAAGAAAAATACTGGGAGCATCATGTTACCTGATTTCAAGCTTTACTACAAAGCTGTGATCACCAAGACAGCATGGTACTGGCATAAAAACAAACACATAGACCAGTGGAATAGAGTAGAGAGCCCAGATATGGGCCCTCAATTCTATGGTCAAATAATCTTCGACAAAGCAAGAAAAAATATACAGTGGAAAAAAAGACAGTCTCTTCAATAATTGGTGCTGGAAAAACTGGACAGCTATATGTAGAAGAATGAAACTCGACCATTCTCTTAAACCATACACAAAGATAAACTCAAAATGGGTAAAAGACCTCAACGTGAGACAGGAATCCATCAGAATCCTAGAGGAGAACATAGGCAGTAACCTCTTTGATATCAGCTACAGCAACTTCTTTCAAGATATGTCTCCAAAGGCAAAGGAAACAAAAGTGAAAATGACTTTTGGGACTTCATCAAGATCAAAAGCTTCTGCAAGCAAAGGAAGCAGTCAACAAAACAAAGAGGCAACCCACGGAATGGGAGAAGATATTTGCACATGACAGTACAGACAAAAGGCTCATATCCAGAATCTATAAAGAACTTCTCAAATTCAACACACATGAAACAGATAATCATGTCAAAATGTGGGCGGAAGACATGAACAGACACTTCTCCAATGAAGACATACAAATGGCTATCAGACACATGAAAAAATGTTCATCATCATTAGCCAGCAGGGAGATTCAAATTAAAACCACATTGAGATACCACCTTACACCAGTTAGAATGGCCAAAATTAGCAAGACAGGAAACAACGTGTATTGGAGAGGATGTGGAGAAAGGGGAACCCTCTTGCCCTGTTGGTGGGAATGCCAGTTGGTAGAGCCACTTTGGAGAACAGTGTGGAGATTCCTCAAGAAATTAAAAATAGAGCTTCCCTATGACCCTGCAATTGCACTACTGGGTATTTACCCCAAAGACACAGATGTAGTGAAAAGAAGGGCCATCTGTACCCCAACGTTTATAGTAGCAATGGCCACAGTCGCCAAACTGTGGAAAAAACCAAGATGCCCTTCAAGGGATGAATGGATAAAGAAGATGTGGTCCATATACATTATGGAGTATTATGCCTCCATCAGAAAGGCTGAATATCCAACTTCTGTATCAACATGGATGGGACTGGAAGAGATTATGCTGAGTGAAATAAGTCAAGCAGAGGGAGTCGATTATCATGGTTTCACTTGTTTGTAGAGCATAACAAATAACATGGAGGACATAGGGAGATGAAGAGGAGAAGAGAGTTGAGGGAAATTGGAAGGGGAGGTGAACTGTGAGAGACGATGGACTCTGAAAAACAATCTGAGGGTTTTGAAGGGGCAGGGGGATGGGAGGTTGGGGGAGCCAGGTGGTGGGTATTATGGAGGGCACATATTGCATGGAGCACTGGGTGTGGTGCATAAACAATGAATTCTGTTATGCTGAAAAGAAATTAAAAAAAAAAAAGAAAGGAGATGATTTTAAGGTACCGTTTTATATACTCTGCTATAATTGTGCAAGGGCAACACAAAGGAGTCTAGCAAGTGTCCTGAAAGAGATGGTCCTTAAGCTGAGTCTTGATATATGATAAGGTAACTGCATTTAAACATGGTATGCAACCCCAAGTATTCATCAAAAAACCAGGAAAATTGAGAATTTGACAATATCAAGTGTTTTCAAGGGTCATGATCTGTCAAATATTGTTGGTAGCTAGAAAAACTTTCACTTAAGTGAAAAAAATATATATACAAGAAAAAATGTATAAAAATACTCAGTATAGCCCTTTTTATAGGAGCCTTAAATTAGAGAAATATCCATGCTCATCAATAGGTATATAGATAAAAATATGACATATTCATACTGTGAAACACAATACTCAAACTCAAAGTGATGAAGTAGAAAAAATTATGTATCTTAATATTGACAGATATCAAAAACATAATGTTGAATAAGACATTTGAAGAATGATAAATATGATATAATGATGTTTATATGAAAATAAAACACAGCAATGTTATATAGTAATAGGTATATATGTATGCATATGCATGTATATCTGTGTGTATATGAATAAAATTGTAAGAACGGATAATCTTATAGCAATAGCTGCCTTTCGTGAGAAGGAAGGGTAGGTAGTAGGATGAAAACCAGAGTTTAAAGGAAACTCCGACATTACTTTTGATGTTTAGATCCTCTATTAAAAGATAGAGAGACCAAGAATATGAAAAATGCTAAAATTTGTCATGTTTTAAAACCCCAAATTGGGTTTACAAATATATCTCAAAATGAAATAAAATGAACAGAAGAATAGGGTGAGCCAAGAACAACATGGATATACTATTAAAAAGAAATGAAGTTGGAAGGGAAGGTATCCAGACAATGGGAATGATCTGTGCAAACACATAGTGGTGAGAAATAGGCTGTGGTGTTTAGGGAAAGCATGATTCACTACATTAGTATGGAGTATGAGGGAGGTAGGAAGTGGCAGGAGAAAAAATATGAGAGAAATATGACAGACTATGGAGGGCCTTACAGACCAAGTTAAGGTACTTGGATTTTATCTGAAGGTGCTTAAAAGCCTTTGGAGGTTCCAAGAAGACAAATGATGATTTTGTGAGTGTTAATGGTAGATTTCGCAGATGGTTGTTTCAGGAATGATTTTGAGGGTGTGAGTTATTCTAGGGTCCTCCAGAGAAACATAATTAATAGTATATGTTTGTGTGTGTGTATGTTTAGGGGAGAGAGGAAGGGTTATTTTTAAGAGATTTTCTCACATGATTATGGTGGCTAAAGTTCCAAATCTGAAGAGTGTGCCAAGGCTGAAAACCCAGCAAAGAATGCCACTGATGTTGCCAAGGCCTTCAGCATGGAGAGTCAGAGAAGAGCCAATGCTGCCTTTCACATCTAAAGACCATTATTCCTAGGGACACCTGGGTGGCTCAGTTGGTTAAGCGGCTGCCTTCAGCTCCGGTCATGATCCCAGGATCCTGGGATCAAGCCCTGTTTTGGGCTCCCTGCTCAGCCATGAGCCTGCTTCTCCCCCTCCCTCTGTCTGTTGCTCCCCCTACTTGTGCTATCTCTCTCTGTCAAATAAATATATAAAATCTTTAAAAGATAAAGACCATTCTTTCTTCTCAGGGGAGATCAGGTGGGTTTGTTGTTGTTCTTGTTCTATACAAGTTCTCAACTGATTAGATAAGGCTCATCCACATTATAGGCAGCAATCTGCTTTACTCAAAGTCCACTGATTTAAATGTTAATCTCAAGCAAAACATCCTCATGGAAATGTCCAAATAATATTTGATCAAATATCTGGGTGCTGTGGCCCAGCCAAATTGAAAAATAAAGTTAACTACCACAAGAGTGAAATCAGGAAAGTAGTTAAAAAGAATAATTGGAATAATCCATGCTCCTAATTCAGAGCCTCAAAACATGGTAAAGGCTGTGTACATATTTGTTAGTTTGAATTAATTCCATAGTGATTTAAAATATATAACAAATGTGTATGTATATGTACATATATAAATACATATACATGTCATGAGAGTTAGTGTGACACTCTATACATTCTCAGTGAGTGTTCTTGAGTGTTATTCGGCAAATATTCTGCAGATTTTCCACTATGTTGGGTTTCTTCCTGTGCCATTTGTTTTGTGTTTTGGTGAACAGTTTGATTAAAAATGTCTGATAAAATGTACTAGAGTATTATTGGTCTATCATAAGGAAAGACTAAATGTCTTTCTCTTGCTTTCTTAAGAGAGCCAACTAGACATTAATTGTTCTCTATATCTGTAGATCTCAATAATCAGAACAATCTGCCAAGAGGTTAAAATCCTCTGTGAAGTCTACCACTCTTTTGACTATAAGAGTTAACTATTCAAGGAATAACATACATGTGGGAGAAGATGAAAATATGCTAATAAATTTATGGATGATAATAAATATAATATGCCTAACCATAAGAAGTACAAAGGTGATCTCAAACTCCATCCTTAAATTAAGCAAAGGAGCCATAAACACATTTTGAAACAGTTATGATTGACCTAGAGTTTCGAATTCAACAGCATGCTGCACAGCACAGACATTATCCTTAAGAGATTGTTAGCATGGTCTTTTTCAATGTTCATTCCCCAGTTTCTTATCAGTGTGAATTAAATGTCCTTTATAGGAGGGGCACCAAGGGGCTCAGTCAATTGGGTGTCTGACTCTTGATTTCATGATCTCAGGGTCATGGGATCAAGCCCTGGGTCAGGCTCATACTCAGTGCACAATCTTCTTTTATCCCTCTTCCTCTGCTCCTCCTCTGACCCCAATGCCTTCTCTTAAATAAATAAATGAATAAATGAATAAATGAATAAATGAATAAATAAATAAATAAATAAATAAATAAAGTCTTCAAAAAAATGTCCTTTGAGGAAAATTTATGCCAAAGAATATTTTTACCTCTTAAGAAGAGACATGTTTAAAGCTTCCAAGGACCATTTTACTATTTTACTGGGTAGCAATACTCTTAGGATTCTAGGCTGAATAAAGATTATGCTTGTGAAACATTCAATGACCTCCCAATCTTTTTTACCACTATTGCCAACTTTTCCATGCTTGAGATAGAGCTGTGCACCATTGAATTTCACTTTTCATTACTTATTTGGCAATGCAAATGTATTTGTTAAATCATGTTTACCATATTATCGGTTTTTATGAAAAAAATTCTAGTATGTATGCTGGAAGTAATAACAAAATATATGGGGGTATATAGGTAGCTCAGGCAGTTAAGTTTCCAACTCTTAATCTTAGCTCAGTTCTTGATATCAGGGTCATGAGTTCAAGTCCTACATTGGGTTCCATGCTGGGTGTGGAGCCTACTTAAAAAATATATATGTATATATATTCATGTATGTGTATGCATGTATATACACATACATGATGTTTCCACTGACTGCAATACTGATCTTTTGCAGAGGTTCTCTGTTCATTGGCTCTACCATTTACTAACTTAGTGATCTTGGGTAGATCGCTTACACTTTTATATCCTCATCTTAATATTTTCTTTTTCTTCATAGGGTATCTGTTATACAGTGTTTATAATAATTAGATGTTCATGAAAATCTCCTGATAAACCTTAAAGGATTCTACAAATACAGTTAACATTATGGATAATAATCTGATTACAGGAAACAGTATCATATATTCTAATGTATAAAGATTTTTTTTCTCAGTATGTCAATGAACAAGTTAAATTCATCCAAAGTGTTATTCTTCCAATGAGTTAAAAGTAGTCTATTCTTTTAGGGACTATCAGTGTTGGCAATGCTTTTACTCCCCCTCCCCCCCGGAATCAGAGTATACTTGAACTGAAACAGACCTTGGAGAATATCCAATTCAATATCCTTAATTCTCCCTCCCCCACCCTAACATAATGTAAAATTTAATGTGAACATAAAATAAAACTTTCTACATGGTTTAAATGGATTTCAGTTTGGAAACTCTGTGTTAAAATGGATTTCATTTCTATGAGGATACAAATGAACCCTGAAATTTTAGATTCAAGAAAAGGATCTGACTTCCTAAGGAATTTTTTTGGTGAGTGAAGAATGGAAAGGATTAAAATAGAAAGTTGTTGGTATTTTTGATATGCTATTTTAATAATGTCTGACAAAGTGTATACATGTAGAAAGGATATATAGTCATTGTCAAAAACATCTGAGCAGTGTGAGGGTAAGTGAAACTGCAGAGAATGTGGAGGGCATTATCCAAATTCTTAATTCTCTACTATCTATGAGCTAATTGTTTATAATGTAAATGCTTAATTCCAACTTTTCTCACTAACACCAAGAATGCTATTCCCCATAATTATATCAGGTGTATGCAAGGAATTGAAAATAATTATAATATTAGCCAAAATAAGACATGTTTGGGGTATATGTATTTTGTAAAAATTCAGCATAGGCTGTATTCTCAAGGCAAAAGTTAACAGCTTCTATTATTTATGTCCTCCTTTATTGTAGGATTTCCTAACATTTACAAAGATTGTAATTCCATAATATTCACAGACTACCCTAAAATTGAGTTATAAGAAAAAAACTATAGCACTTTTTTCCCCCTTAACACTTCTTAGGCATATATCATTTACCTTATCATGTTTGGAAAAACAAATATTGCAAATAAATATATACTTAAATCTCAAAAACAGAAAATAAAGGGGCAAGTAAGTATTGTATTTATAATAAGTGTTTTGTTGTTGTTATTTTTAGCAATATGCTCTATGGTGGATTCACTTCACTCATTAACTACAAGAACTGAATTAGAATAAAGCAGTATCCTTTGCAATGTATGGTTCATGAACCATAAAAAAACAGTGAGCTTTTGTTTTGGTTCTGATTGGTGTGAACTTACTTGCACTGAACTGGCCAAATCTCCTTAAGAGATAGCTTAAAAAATGATCTCTATATGATATTATAGGTCAGAGAAATATTGTAAATAGTGTTCCTTTATGCAAGGGGAGAGGAAATCAATGTTAGAGGAGTCTGAAAGAACAAGTCATGAAGGGATAAATGACATGTTGGCTTTGAAAAAAGAAGACTGCTTCCTCTCAAGATGAAGCAAAAGAGGGAAGAATGAGGAAGAACACATGATACATTTATAGCAGAAATCATGATGCATGTCCAAAACATTTTCATTTGGAGCAGAGGGTATTTGACAGAACTTAGGCCACAGAACTTCAATCTTCTCACTAAAAAAGTGGGTCTTGTGCTTAGGAAAAAGAAATGGAGAAAAACTTGTCGGTCCTAGGAGTGTTGAAACAGTTTGAAACCATGGCTGTGAAGCACTAAACATGGAGAAAATATAAGGTGAATAGAACGGGTGCTGGGGAGGAATGAGGACCCAGTTGAGGTTAGAAATCAGTGAGACAGTATGTTTGCAGTAGTCAAAGAGGAAAGTAAAGATGCAGAGCAGGTAGCTCAGGGTCAGCAGACAGCCAGCTACAATTTCTTAATGTGGGCAACATTGAAATGATCCATTAACATGCTAAAATGAGATAATGAAAATACAGTATAGCAGTACCACACTGGTTTGACTATAGTGCCTCCTGGTCTGGATGTCTGTTTCCTTCCTGAGATTAAGGAAGTTTTCAGCTATTATTTTTTCAAATAATTTCTTGTTCCCTTCTCTCTCTCTTCTCCTTCTGGGATCCCTATAATGCAGATGTTATTATACTTGATGGTATCACTGAGTTCCTTTAACCTATTCTCATTTTTATTACTCTCTTTTTTTTTCTTTTTGCTGTTCTGCTTGGTTGCTTCCTATTACCCTGTCTTCCAGTCTCCTAGTCCATTCTTCTGTGTCCTTTAATCTGCTATTGATTCCCCTGTGTGTGTGTGTGTGTGTGTATTGTTGAGATACCTGATGAGTTTTTTTAATATATATTTTATATCTTTTTGTTGAAGGTGTCATTGAGATCTTCTACTCTTTTCTCAAGTCCAGGGAGTACCCTTATGACCATTACTTTGATTTATTTATTAGGCATAATTTTTGTCTCTGTTTCATTTAGCTCTTTCGCTGTGGTTTTATCCTGTTCTTTCACTGGGGAAATATTAGTTTGTCTTCTCATTTTGTGTAACTGTTTGTGTTTTGTTTTGTTTTGTTTTTTTCCCTATGTATTAGGATAGCCAGCAACACTTCCTGATATTGAAAGTGGAGGTCCTGTGGCACCCTGTAGGATAATGTCCCTGTGTTAACTAGAACCAGGCACTTCAAAGGTATTTCTTATTTGTGCTGCATACACCCTACTTTTGCGGCTGAGCCACATTTGCCTTTAGTACAGTCAGAACAGATGTATATCCACAGTCCATGTGTTGGGGCTGTAGTCACATAGACTGCAGGGTGCTTTCCTTGTGCTGTCCCCTGAGAGGTTATTGTTGGTAGGTGGGGCCAGCAGTGAAACCAGTTGCATGCCCCCAGTTCCTCTGCTGGGACTGACGTTACCATGATCAACAGGGTGCTCTCTCTACATTCTTTTCGCCTTTTCATGTTCATGGATTAGAAGAACAAATATTGTTAGGATGTTTATACTGCTCAAAGCAATCTATGGATTCAGTGTAATCCCTATAGAACACCAACAGAATTTTTCACAAAACTAGAAAAAATAACGCCAAAATTTGTATGGAACCACAAAGATTCTGAATAACCAAAACACTATTGAGAAAGAACAACAAAACTGGAGGTATCACAGTAATCTGGTGTTCTTGATTACAAGATATAAGGTAAAATTTTAGTAAATAAAAGAGTATGGTACTGGCACAAATGTAGACACAGAGATCAATAGAGCAGAATGCAAAGTCCAGACATCAACCCACACTCATATAGTTACTTAATATACAAGGAAAAAAAGCAGGAATATACAATGGTGAAAATACAGTGTCTTCAATAGAATGCCAGACAGGAATACCAGATAGCTGCATGCGAAAAAACAAATGTGGACCAATTTCTTTCAATATACACTAAAATAAACTCAAAATGGATTGAAGAGCTACATGTGAGAGTTGAAACCATAAAAATCCCAGAGGAATAGGCAGTAATTTCTTTGACATTGGCCATAGAAACATTTTTCTAGGTATGTCTCCCCAGGCAAGGAAACCAAGAACAAAGTTAAACTATTGGGACTACACCAAAATAAAAAGCTCTTGGTCATTGAAGGAAACCATCAACAAAACAAAAAGACACCTAATGAGTGAGAGAATATATTTACAAATGATATACCCAATAAAGGGTAATATCTATAATGCATAAAGAACTTATATAATTCAATATCTAAAAGAACCCCAGACAAATAATCCAATTAAAAATGGGCAGAGTACCTGAATAGATATATTTTTTTAATAAATATTTTCTTTATTTATTTGAGAGAGAGAGAGGGAGAGAGGGAAAGAGAGCCTGAGATGGTGGGGGGTGGGAGGGTGAGAGGGAGAAGCAGACTCCTTGCAGAGCAGGGAGCCTAATGCAGGACTCTATGATCCTGGGACTCCAGGATAACTACCTGAGCCAAAGGCAGTTGCTTAACCACTGAGTCACCCAGGTGCCCTGAATAGATATTTTTCCAAGGAAAACAAACAAGTGTCTGATAGATACATTGAAAGGTCCTCAACATCACTAATAGTGATGTCAAAAACCACAATGATATATCGTCTCACACCTATCAAAAAGGCTAGAATCAAAAATACAAGAAATAGGGCACCTGGGTGGCTCAGTGGGTTAAGCCTCTGCCTTCGGCTCAGGTAACGATCTCAGGGTCCTGGGATCAAGGCCCGCATCGGGCTCTCTGCTCAGCAGGGAGCCTGCTTTCTCCTCTCTCTCTATGCCTGCCTCTCTGCATACTTGTGATCTCTCTCTCTCTCTCTGTTTCAAATAAATAAAATCTTTAAAAAAAATACAAGAAATAACAATTGTTGGTGAAGATGTGGAATCAAAGGAAACCTTGTACACTGTTGGTGGGAATGCAAGTTGGAGAAAACCACTATGGAAAACAGTTTGGAAGTTCCTCAAAAATTTAAAAATAGAATTACCATATGATCCAGTAATTCCACTATTGAATATTTACCCAAAGAAAACTAAAACACTAAGTTGAAAATTTATATGCACCTATTTGCTTATAATTTATAGTAACCAAGATATGGAAGCAACCCAAGTGTCCATCAGTAGATGAACGAATAGAGAAGATTTGTTATATGTAGACAATGGAATGTTACACAGCCATAAAAATGAATGAGATCTTATCATTTGCAATGACATGCTTAGGCCTAGAGAGTACAATGCTAAGTGAAATTAGTTATACACAGAAAGACAAATACCATATGATTTCACTCATATGAGGAAGTTAAGAAACAAAAAAATGAATAAGAAAAAAGAGACAAACCAAAAAAATAGACTCTAAAATACAGAGAACAAACCAGTTGCCAGGGGAAAGATGGGAGTGGTGAAATAGGTAGAGACAACTAAGAATAGATTTATTGTGATGGGCAGTGAGCAATGCACAGAAATGTTGAATTATTATATTGTACATCTGGAACTAATAAAACAGTATAAGTTAATTATCCTACATTTTTAAGGGTTTTATTTATCTATTTGACAGAGAGAGACACAGCTAGAGAGACAACAGAAGCAAGGGGAGTGGGAGAGGGAGAAGCAGGCTTCCTGTTGAGCAGGGAGCCCGATGTGGGACTGGATCCCAGGACTCTGGGATCATGACCTGAGCCTAAGCAGACACCTAGTGACTGAGCCACCCAAGCACCCCATATACTTCAATAATAAAAAGCAAAAAATAAATAACCAAAAAATTACAATAATGAAAATTGTCAGATACAACTAGAACTATCCATAGAAAAAAACTTAAATGAATTTATTAGAAAAGAATAAATGTTTGGAAATTAATAATGTTAACGAGGTAGGAAAAAATCAGTTTTACAAAAGTTTTACAAAAGAATATGATGTAATTTTGTACATACAAATAAATACCAACTAATGAATAAATTTAGCAAGATTATTGGATTTAAGGTAAGCATACAAAAATCAATTCCATCTCTAATAAATAAAAATTAAATTGTAAAGAAACTATAGGAAGCAATTTTAAATGCTAATAATAAATCCCATAAAAACGTAGAGGAGCTCTATATATAAAGTATAAGATATTTTTAAGTGAAACTATATACTTAAATAAATGGAATAGTTAACACTGTGCTTATGAACTGGGAGATCAATATTGTAAAGATGTCAATTTCCCCTAAGTTGCTTTATAAATTTATTTGTTTGTTTGTTTATTTTTAAAGATTATTTATTTGTTTCAGAGAGAAAGCTAGCGGGGAAGGGGCACAGGAAGTGAAATTTAAAAAGACTCCATTCTGAGTGCAGAGCCCATCCTGAGGCTGGATCCCATGATGCTGAGGTCATGACCTGAGCTGAAATCAAGAGTTGGATGCTCAACATACTGAGCCACCCAGACACCCCAAGTTGTTTTATAAATTAAATACAATCCTGACAAAATATCAGTATTTGTTTGTTTGTATTGTTGGAACTTTACAAGTTGACTATGGAAATGCAATGGTTTAAAATAGTTAAAATATTTTTAAAGAAGAATAATGAAATCGGGGGGGACTTTATCACAGAGCAAAGGTTTTTTTTTTGTTTTTGTTTTTGTTTTTTTAATACTGTGTTAACTAAAACTGACACTGGTTCATGGATAGAAAATTGACCAATGGAACAGAATAGAGGCCAATAAGGGACCCATGGATATATGGATATTTGATCTATGACAAAGGTATGCAGGAGATCAATGGAAAAAGAAAAGTCTTACATAAAACAATCATTTCCAGAAGAATTTTAAGTCATGTTAAAGACTTAACATGAATGAATGAATCTAGGAAATAACATATGAAGTAATTTCATTACTTTGGAGCTTAAGATAAATTTCATAGAGACAAAATTTCATACAAAATTACATAAGTACATAAAAGATACATAGAAATACTCAAATTATAATATTTTAAAATAAATTAGACAATATGAATTGCTGTTCACTGAAAGAAGAAAGTTGTAACTATAGGCTCAGAGAAGATATTTTTAGCACATAAAACAAAGAATATACTGATCTCCTTAGGAATCATTATGAAAAAGCTAATTTAATAGAAAAAAATCCAAGATACTTGAACAAGAAATAAAAGAGGATAGCCAAGTGACCAATAAACACATGAAGAGGCACTAAATTTCATTACTAATCAAAGAAATCACAAAGAGAAACCTGACTCACTCATTATACTGGCACAAGTTAGTACCATTGACATATCATGTGCTGCATGTTTTGCTATGTGGAACAGTTTAAATGTTCATCAGTAATCCAATGGAAAAAAACAAATCACAGTTTAGTCTTAGAAGGGAATCCTACTTAGCAATACAAAGGAACAAAGTCAGCTGCTTACCCCATGTGGAATCTCCACAAACATAATGTTGAAAAAGAAGCCAACTACAAAAGAATGCAGACACTTATTAAAGTTTATATATAAAGTTCAAAATGAAGCATAACTAAGTTTCCTGTTAGAAGTTAGGAAACTATACTTTCAGAGAGGAAGACAAGAGTTATAATTGAAAGAAGACAAAAGAAAGGTTTTCAGGGCAGGGCTATGTTCTATATCTTAATCAGGATGATGATTACATGAGGTATTCACTTTGTAAAAATTCCTTTAGCTGTGAACTGTGTTTTGCACTTTTCTAGATGCTTGTCATACTTCAACAACAACAAAAAGTTTAAAAAAATAAAACAATACGTGAATGGAATTTTTTGACAGTATATTTCTTCTAAATACAAAACAATAAATTCTAATGCAATTTCCTATTTCACTTGCAATTCATAACATTTTTGGACATGTAGCCTTTAGATTCTAGAATCCTGTTTAACAGTAATAATGACAAGGAGTGTTTAGAAAACTATAGCATGTGGGGCACCTGGGTGGCTCAGCAAGTTAAAGCCTCTGCCTTCAGCTCAGGTCATGATCTCAGGTCATGATCTCAGGGTCCTGGGATCGAGCCCCACATCGGGCTCTCTGCTCAGCGGGGAGCCTGCTTCCTCCTCTCTCTGCCTGCCTCTCTGCCTACTTGTGATCTCTCTCTCTGTCAAATAAATAAATTAAAAAAAAAAACTATAGCATGTGTTACAATTCTCTGATTTCAGAGCAGTTACTCTAGGTGCCTTCCTCCTTTACCCTTTTGCCCATGGATAACCTGGGTCCGCTAATAGTTGTAAGATGCCTCCAAAGCTCTTCATCAATGACTCAAAATATCAGTTTGACTACTCCTAAAATGTAGGTAAGAGCCATAGCAAGAACACGATGAAGCCCAGCTCCATTAAAATATTAATAAAAATAGAGCACCAATTTATTAAATGAAAATCCTCTGATCTGTTCACTGTAGCAAACAGCTGTTATTCTGTATCCTACCGAGGGCCTTGGGATCCAGTGACACCAGCAGGTCTGCCTCTGTGCACGTTCCTCTCAGCTGGTTAAATAAACAGCCCCTCTACCCTCCTGTAGAGAGGCAGGGCTGCTCCCAGTTGTTAAACTCAAATAATCCCCTTCAAACAGAATCCCTGGCAAGTTCAAAGAAAACATGCCAGATTCCAGGGTTTTGGCGGATAATAGACACCAAGAATCGGCTGCAGAAGCAGAAACAAAGATGCCTTCTCATATAAACCTTTAACAAACCAAAATTATCACAAATATCTCTCCCCATCCAATGACCTTTCCCAAAAAATCATCTCTAATCCCTAATGCTCTTTCTTCTTTTCTACCCCATTTCATATTCCAATAGTTGAAGTTCAAGATTACTTAGTAGCACAAAAATTTGCTTATACTATTTTCTAACCATACAAACATAAATACATATAATTATAAGGATAAACATATATATATATATATTTGAACACCATATAATCAAATCACAAAAAGTAGGTGGGACTGCATGTCAAAACAAAACTTGACACTCATTCTCTAAATCAGGGAAGTTATAAAAATGGTAAACAGCAGATAATGCATAAATACTACATAGACACTGTCAAATTAGTAAGCAACCTGTTATCCATAAACAACCAATACAGCTACTAATTCATCTGCATCCTTTGTGACTGATAGGAGCTTTTTTCTTTTTTCAAGATTTGTAAATGTTTCTTAATCCTCTGTTAGTCATTACAATCTTCCCTAGTATACCCATGGACTACTCCTACAGGAAAACTGTCATCTCTCTGTCTGTCCATTTAATTATGTTTAAGAAAATAAGGTCCAACATTTAGCTGACTTAGCAGGTAGGACTGGATATATGTTTCAATGAATGAATATTTCCAGTGAGCTCAGCACAAGTGAATTAAGATGTTATGTAGATATCACCATAACTGCTTATGTTCATCATTTGATTTCTGCCTTCATCCACAATGAATATATTGACTTGATTTTAATAGGTATCATGAGACTTGTTTCCCAATCCCAGGCAGGTTTTATGTTTTGTTGTTGTTGTTGTTGTTTTGTTTTTGTTTTTGTTTTTTAATTATGTTATGTTAGTTACCATATAGTACATCATTAGTTTCTGATGTAGTGTTCCAAGATTCATTGTTTAGCTATAACACCCAGTGCTCCATGCAATAAGTGCCCCCCTTAATACCCATCACTGGCCCAACCCATCCTCCCCATCTCCTCCCCTTCTAAAGCCCTCAGTTTGTTTCTCAGAGTCCAGTCTGTCATGCTTCATCTCCTCCTCCAATGCCTTCACTTGCAGCTCTTAAAGTTCAGGAATAAGACCTTTGCATGTGTACCAAGAGTGCTTTAAGTATAAATGTGATAACTTATCAGGAAGTATTTGAGTTTGTTGGAGAAAAGGTACTGTGTAAAAGAAATGTGGTATTACAATGGTTATGAATGTCATATGGTGATCCTGAGCCCACCATTTATCTGAACAAGCTGTCTCAGGCTTTCCTTTCAATGGAATGCCACCCTGGACACCTAGATCCTTTGAGAAGGCTATGCTAGAATACACATTCAACCGAGAGGAGATCCTGATGTTTGTTACGGCTCTATTTCCAAATAGCATACTGTAATTTTTCATAAAACTCTTTACCTCTCTGTTACTCCATCAGGTATTCCATCTTTAAAATGAGATAGAACTAGACATTACATGAACTTGAAGGTGACTTCCAGCCTTAGCATTCTGGAATTTTATGCTTCATTGTGATTATTCATACTAAGGCAAGTAATTGTGTGTGTGTGTGTGTGTGTGTGTGTGTGGTGTGGTGTGCATGTGTGTGTGTGTGTATTTAACATATATTTAACACATAATGTATTATTTGCCCCAGGGGTACAGGTCTGTGAATCATCAGGTTTACACACTTCACAGAACTCACCATAGCACATACCCTCCCCAATGTCCGTAAGTCAGCAACCCTCTCCCTACTCCCCTCTCCCAGCAACCCTCAGTTTGTTTTGTGAAATTAAGAGTCTCTTACGGTTTGTCTCCCTCCTGATCCCATCTTGTTTCATTTTTTTCTTCCCTACCCACCCACAACTCCCCACCTTACATTTCAAATTCCTCATTTCAGAGAGATCATATGATAATTGTCTTTCTCTGATTGACTTATTTTGCTCAGCATAACACCCTCTAGTTCCATCCGTGTCATTGTAAATGGCAAGATTTCATTTCTTTTGATGTATATATACAATGGGATACTATGCACGTAATTGTTTTTGAAAGTAAACAGCAGAATGGTGGTTTAGGAGTTTTACGTATCTGTCTTCACTGAAATGCCTACTTCCATCAGGTAATTTGAATTTAGCTTTCAGGAGTGATTCAGGATATGAGAAAAGACTTTCTTTATCCTATCCAGGTTGGTTCCCAATTATTTTGCATATAATATATACTTTCTTTAACTCAGTATAATCTGTAAGTATATACTTTCTTTTTTTAAAGATTTGTCTTCTCAAAAAGAATGTAGACTATCTTGTTTACCATTGAATCTTTAGTGCCCAGAGCAAAACCTAGCCAATATTAGAACTCAAGAACATATGTTGCATGAGAAACTGAATGCACAGTATAACCATTTAACCAAATGTGTAAGGCTAGATCTGTTTAAGGAAAAGATGTTTAATGAACATTAATATAAGAAGACTTTGTTTTCCGTAGATATGCCAAAAAGGAGAAATGATGTGCAGGAATTAAACCAATAGAAAATATCTGGAAGATTTCCCAGTCTGAATCTCTTTTGTCAGGTCTCTAGAGAGATGGCTTAAGTATGATGAGGTTTTGCAATAATACAAGGAAAATAGTCTTCTATTTTATATAACATGGTTTTAATTTGATAGGTTTTATTAATCTTGGAGTAATTATTTTATTGACTGTGGCATGGTTTTAAAAAATATACAAGTGAGATGTGAATTTTCACAAAATATGCATCTGAGTGCTTGAATCAGTTTCATTTTGTGCTAATAATATATCATAATGTACACATTGTTATATACTATGTTTTAGAAAAGTAATTCCCAAAACTGGGCTTAAAAGAAAATGTAAGGCCTAAGAAATGGCTTTTGCAAGTTTCCTTCACATCTGTAGTTTCAACAACATATGAATCCTATTTGTTACTGCTATTTATTTGTGCATCTATTTTTAAGGATCCCAAGTTTAGCAGAATTAAAAATATGGATATCATCTGCATTGCTCCAGACCACTTTATCATAGAACAGTAATTTGTATATAGGTCATCAAGATTTTTTAAAAAGAGAATCTGTAGTTATATTTTATATAGTCAGAGAATTCACTGTTCCATGATGCCTTTTCTTGGGTCATCTTGAAAACTGATTGTCACACAATGATCCAATCAGCTATTTGATTGATCTGATGCAGTTCACCAATGGCACCTGGACCAAACATTTCAAGGTCAGGTTATTTCTGTCTGACATTGATGGACATGGCATGTAACATCAGGGGATAAAAAGAGCCCATTATATTAAAAAAAAAAAAAAAGTCCTACACCAAATACATTTCTATTGCTTTGCTTAAAGATAACTGAGATTATCTAAACTGAATAATGTTAGCTCAATGATTTCACTTGACTGCAGTGTTTGATATATATTTGCACAATTAGTATGGACCCTCAGTCAAATTATTGAAAATCATGATAATAATAATACTTCATTAAGGAACTGTAGTTTTGCGTTCAGAAAAGTGGCCTGAATATAGGATTTGGAAGAACTTGTCTAACACCAAATGAGCAAATAGCTTATGGATCTAGACAACAAGCATAGTGATATAATACAATGTCATCCAATTCCACACGTTTTACAATCAATTACGTAAATGTTCAGGCACTTTTGAATTTCCTGTCCTATGAACAAGCAGTTCCAAACTCAGATTTATTTCTTTAAATCAGAACTTCTGGCTGATACATTCATCCTCCTAATATTCACTGACTATGAATTTACTATGAAATAAGAACTCTTCTAGGAGCAGGAGATATAGCAGTATATAAATTAGACAAAACTCTATTTTCTATTAGAGCTGAAATTCCATTGGGTAGAGATAGATAATAAAGATATTAAATGAATTATTCAAACACTGTGTCAGGAAGTGGTAGTGCTGTGGAAACAAAGCAGGAGAGGGTGGTTGTGAAATAACCCAGGGTTGGAGGACACGATTTTAAATAGATCAGTGTAGACCTTTTAGAAAAATGACAGTGGAAGAAATTAAAAAGTGAGAGGGAGATCTATATCAGGGGGAAACATGTTTCATGTGGACTGTGTAGCCAGTACACAGAGGAGGCTGAACTTTACCTGACATGTTAGAGGAACAATAAGGAGGCCAGTGTAGGTGGAGTGCCATGGAAGAAGAAGTAAGAGTTAGACAGAAAGTCGATTCTGTAGGAAATTGTAAATCATGATAAAGACATTGTTTTTACTCCAGTATGAATTTAATAATGTGGGGTTTGGAACAGAAGGGTGCTAATATCTGAATTACAGTGTAATAGACTCACTTTTCTCACCAAAGTGAAAACAGATTATGAAGTTTTGGGTTAGAATGTAAGAATGTTTAGTTAGGAATGAGATGATGGTGGCATGGATCAATTTTCAATCACAAACTGCTCCAACCACAGATGTATACTCTGTCCTTGAAATCATAGCTTAAGATCTCTGGAAGGCTTTTGGAATTTTTGCAGTTTTTCTACTAGTAGAATCTATTTATGCCAATAATTCATGTAATTTATAAACATAATCCATTATCTCATTTATTTGTTATTTGTTTAGTGGGGTTTAAAATAGCACCTAATCTATAAGGTAATGATGAGAAGAATTATATCAGAATATGCATATAAGGCACAGCACAGTCATCATAGAGTACAATGTAAGTTTCCAATACTGTTAGCTGTTATTGTTAATATGATTAGTGATACTAAATCTATTTCAGTGAAAAATATAATATTTGCCTTCATTTATGTAGGTCTTCCTTAATTATTTTCAGTAATGTTTATTTGTTTCAATATAATAGTCCTGCACATCAATCACAGATTAGATTCACATCTAATTCCTGTAAATTGTGTCATTAAAATGATTGTATGTTTATTCATTGTTAATAAAATAGAAATATGATTGATTTTTGCATGTGAATGGTGACCTCATTTACTTTGATAAGTTTATTCATGCATTTTAATTATTTATCTGTAGATTCCTTGGACTTTCTATATATAAAGTCATATCTTCTGCAAAAAAGCCAGTTTTATTTCAACATTCACATTAGTTACAGATTTTCTTTTCTTTTTTTTCTTTTCCTTTCTTCTCTTTTTCTTCCTTTTTTTTTTTTTCTTTTCTTTTTCTTGCCTTATTGCAATGGTCAGAGGCTCCAGTGCAGTGTTGAATGGAAGTGGGGTAATTGTAATCCTTATTTCATTTCTCATCTCAATGGAAAAGCTTAAACTATTTTACTATTAAGTTACGATGTTTAATATATTTTTTTGTGTGTGGATAACTTTAATCAAATATGCAACTTTGAGGTAATCCATATATATGATTGGAGAGATTCAGTTTGCAAATGCTTTGCTTAAAATTATTACATCTGCAATCATGAGAGATATTGAGGTTAATATTATTTCCATATATTTGTATCTAGATTTTGGTGTCAATATTATTCTGTCTTCATAAAATCAATTGAGAAGTCTGTCTTCTTTATTTATTTCCTGAAAGTTTGTGTAAGTCTGGTGTTACTTCTTGTATTTGGAAGAAATCACTGGTAAAGCCATTTAGGTCAGAAATTTTCTTTGTGGGAAGTTTCTAAAAATAGATTTAATATTTAATAAATACAAGAAGAGTCCTATTTTCTATTTCTTGTATTAGCTTTGGTAGATTGTAATTTTCAATGAATTAATTCATTTCTTGTTAGATTTTCAAATTAATTAAAATATAATTGTTTATAGTTATTGTAGTAGACTGCATATGGTACCCCAAAAGATAAACATACATGAATCCCTGTAACCTCTGAATGTGACTTTATATGAAAAAAAATGCATCTTTACAGATGTGATTAAGTAAGAATCTTGAGATGGGGAGATTATCCTGGATGAGCAGGTTGGGACCTTAAACACAATCACATGTGTCCTTACCAGAGAGAGACACAGAAAAAGTTCAGAGACAGAAGAGGAGAACAAGGGGGCAGATATTCGACTGAGGCAAACACAAGCCTAGGAGTGTTGGCAGTCACAAGAAAATGGAAGAGGAAAGGATTCTCTAGAATCTCCAGAGCTGCTGGTGGAAGTGTTGTCTTGCTGACTTTTGTTCAGTGATACTAATGTTGGACTTTTGGCTAGAACTTCCAGAATTGTGAAAGAATACATTTCTGTTGCTTTAAACTACCAACCAGGTTTGTGGTAATTTGTTATAGTAGCCTCAATAAATTAACTCAATGTCTCATATTTGTCAAAAATTTTTTTTACAATCTATAGTAATACCTGCTTTTTATGATAATTTGTGTTTCCTCTCTTTGTGTGTCTCTCTCTCTTCCTATCCCCACCCCAAACATTAAAAATCTGTTGCTGTTTTTTTAACTCCTTATAACAAGAAACTGCTATACTGGACAACTGGTCCTTCTCCTTTCCATACATAGTCTTTATCACTTTTATTAGACTCTTCAAACAACTAGTGTTTGACTTGTTTTTTTACTCTATCTTGAATTTGTTTTCCATTTTATTAATTCATGCTTTTATCTTCATTATTTCCTTTCTTCTACTTTCTTTGTGTTCAATGTACCATTCTTTCCTCACTAGTTGAGATGAACATTAGGTTGTTCATTGTTCAGTGTCTCTATTGCATTTATTTATTTTTCTCTCTATTGCATTTAAAGCTGAAAAATTCCATTTAAACTTTAGATGTAGCCCACAAGTTTTATGTCATATTTTCATTATTATTCAATAAAATATATTTTCTGATATCAATTTTCTTTGACCTGCAGGTTTTTATATATACTATGTTTAATTTTTTGGCACTCAAGGCTGTTCTCTTCATCTTTATCTTTTTTTTTCTCTTCATCTTTACACATTGGTTTCTAGATTAATTCTACAGTGATTCTTTTTTTAAGGTGTATTTATTTTAGATAGAGAATACAAGCAGGAGGTAAAGGGAGAAGGAGAGAAAGAATCTCAAACAGACTCCCTACTGAATGCAGTGCCAGATGCAGGGCTCGATACCAGGACCCCCAGATCATGACCTGAGCTAAAATCAAGAGTTGGACCTTCGACCAACTGAGCCACCCAGAAGCCCCTACAATTCTAAAACATACTTTGTTATGATTTGAACCCTGTGAAATGCATTGAGATATACATCATGGTCATCCAAGATATGATTCATTTTTATAAACACCCCATGCATAATTGAGAAGAATGTCTCATGTTTGGTATGACATTTTATGTATTTCAACTAGGACACATTTCATAACTGCTATTCAAGTTTTCTGTATCTTTTTTTTTTCTACTTGTTTTATCAGTCTCTATGAGACGTATTAAAGTCTCCCATGATGATTGTGGATTTTTCTATTGTTTCTTATATTTCTTTAAATGATTTATGTATTTCTTTCTGTATTATTAGAACCAGGGAATGTAAAAAAAAAATCAGTTTTCTTGAAAAACTGACATTTTCATATTAAGAAATGTCTCTCTTTAATTCTAACAATTATTCTTGTCTTAAAGTCTGTTTTGTCTTTTATTACTATAGCTATTCCTGGTGGCTTTTGGATAATTCTTGTATAATATATCTTTTTATCCCTCTGTTTTCATTCAACTTGTATCTATATTTCCTTTTACTTAGCTGGAATCTCTTATATACAGCCCAGAATTGTAAATTAAGCCTTTGATTAAGTCTAATAATCTCTGTCTTATTTTGTGTATATAATTTAAAAAACACATAAGATCTACTCTCTTCCAAATTTTAAATGTATAGTACAGTATTAACTATATGCACAATATTGTACAACAGCTCTTTAGCACTTTTTCCACTTTGTATAACTGGAATTTTATACCCATTGAAGAGCAACTCATCATTTATCCCTTCCTCCAAACCTTCACAACCATCATCTACTTTCTTTTTCTATGAATTTGATTACTACAGTTACCTCATATACATGAACTCACACAGTATTTGTCCTTCTGTGACTAGCTTATTTCACTAACTTAATATCTTTAAGGTTCATCAGTGTTGTATATGACAAGATTACCTTCTTTTTAAAAGGCTGAATAATAGTCATTTGCATGTATATATCACGTTTTCTTTATCCATTCATTTTCTATGGACTTAGGTTGAGTCCACATCTTCGATATATTGAATAATGTTGTAATGAATGTGGAAGTGCAAATATCTCTTTGGGATCCTGATTTTAATTTCTTTAGAAACATACCCAGAAGTAGGACTTCTGAACCATATGGTAGTTTTATTTTTAATTTTTTAACGAATGTCCATTGTTTTCCATAGCATCTTTATCATTTCACTTTCTCACCAGCAGGGTCAAGGTTCCAATTTCTCCACATTCTCACAAACAATTGTTATTTGTTTTCATAAGGGCCATCTTAATGGATTGAACTAATATCTTATTGTGGTTTTCATTTGTATTTCTGTGATGATTAATGATCCTGTGAATCTTTTCATATAGTTTGTATGTTTCAGTCATTTGTATGTTTTCTTTGGAGAAATATTTATTTAACTCCTTTGCCCATTTTTAAACAGGTTGCATTTTCTTTTTTGTTATTAATTGTAGAAATTACATATTTTAGATATTAACCCATTATCAGACATGTGGTTTGCAAATATTTTTTCCCATTCTGTAGGTTGCCTTCTCAGTCTATTGATTGTTCTTGTTCTTGTTATTGGTTTTTGGTTTTGTTTTGTTTTGTTTTTTGCTGTGCAGAGGCTTTTTAGTTTAATGTAATCCAAGTCCCATTGTTTATTTTTGTTTTTGTTGCATGTGCAACAAAATACTAGTGAGCTGATTCTAACCATACATTAAAAGGATCATACACTATGACTAAGTGGGATTTAGTTCTGAGATACAAGGATAATTCAACATACACAAGTCAATCAATGTGATATACAGTAACAGAATGAAGAATAAAAATCATATGAATATCGCAATAGAAAGAATTTCACAATATTAATAACCTTTCATGATAAAAATATTGAACAAACAATGAAGAGGAAAAAAACACCTTAATGTAATAAAGTTCACATATGAAAAGCCCATATCTCATATTGCAGTCAACTGTGGAAAACAGAAATTGGGTATTTGGTCCAGTCTCTTCTTCCCATCCCAGGGAGAAGATGAGAGTTAGAGATTTCCTCATACTGGATAGTGCTGTAGTTAGAGGATCAATAACGGTGGTAGAGTACCAAAAATCTCTCAACCAGTTTCAATATAGTTGACTTTGTGCTCACTGGTGTGCATGAACCTCTCAGCTGGTTCCTGTATTTCTCAAAAAGACCGTTGGCCCCATGTATTATTGACCCTATGAGTCCCTGAGGGGAAAGTTTCTGGAGCTTCCTACTCCACCATTTTGTTGATGTCATATCTTTTGTCTTTTAATTAAAATATTTGGTCCACTTGCATTTTACTCGTTTATTTAAATTTAACGTTACTATTTTATATTTTTTTCCTATTGGTCTCAACTATTCTACATTCCATTCTCTCTTCTTTCTTGTCCCATTTTTGTTTATTCAAGTTTTCTTCAACATTCCTGATAATTCACAAAGTTTTGATGTTATAACTCAATCTTGTAAAGAAACATAGAATCATTTGTTCTGTTTACTTCCTTTCTACAAGTTTAAGTTTCACTGAAAGATAAGTGTTTCCATGGCAATTATTATTAAAACCTACCTTAAAACTGCAAGATCTCTGACTACATTTTTGCATGTATTTGTATAACTTAATAATTAAGTTTCTAAAATATTACTATTTATATTTGACATTTGTGCTTTTCTGTTTCTGCCCCTCTAATTCATTGTCCTGCTTTTGTTCATTTTGTTATTCATGTTGTATGCATTAAATAATAAACAATGGTATAAATAGTCTGTCAGTTTTAAAGTGTACCTCTTCCCTCAATGCTTCTTGCCTCTTTTCCTCCTTCGTGGGTACTTATCTTCCATATTTTTGTACTCTCAAGTTTTTCAAGAACATTTTCAATTAATCCCTTGGTTATCGAAAAAATATTTTTTAACTAATTGATTTTATTTTATAAAAATGTAGAGTAGCATGCAATTGCAAAAAATAATACAGAGAGATTCTTTGTAACCTTTCCCTAATTTCCCTCAATGGTAACATCTTGCAGACTTGTAGTACCATAGCACAACCAGAATATTGACATTGATATGATCTTCTGTTCTTATTTAGATTTTTCAGTTTTACTTTCAATTCTTTGTGTATGTGTATGTGTATTTAATTTTATGCAATTCTATCATGTGTTGGTTTCTGTATCCATTACTAAAGTCAAGATACAGAACAGGTCTACCACCTCAAGGATCCTTCATTGCCCCGTTAAAACCATACTCACCTCCTTTCTTTCCAACCACCCGTCTCTGGTAACCACTACTCTGCTCTTCATCTATAATTTTATCATTCCAAGTATCTTATATAAATGATTCAAACAGTATATAGTCCTTTGGGATTGTTGTTCTTCACTTAGCATAATTCCTGTGAGAGTCATCCAAGGTTTTGAGGCTATCAATAATTTGTTCCTTTTTATTGCTGAATAAAGCCCATGGTATGGCCATATCACTGTTTGTTTACCATTCACTTGTTGAAGGGTATCTAAATTGCCTCTAGTTTGGAAATACTATGAATAAATATGCAATGAACATTCATTTACAGGTTTCTATTTGAGTCCTAAGTTTTTGTTTCTCTGGGATAAATACCCAAGAATGCAATTGTTGGACTATGTTGTAATTGTGGTTTTTTTTCTTCTTATTATTATTACATTATGTTAGTCAGCATTCAGTACATTATTAGTTTTTGATGCAGGGTTCCAAGTAATTGCATGTTTTTTAAAAGAAATTGCTGTTTTCTTGAGAGGCTGTGCCATTTTTCATTCCCACCAACAATATATGAGTGATGAGTTTGATTTTGTTTTAAAACTTCTAACATTCACTATCATCCAGTATTTTAATAACTAATTTGGTGTTACTTTTTACATTTTATTACCAGGATACCCAATGAAGCTTTTTTTCATTTTTATCTTCAAATTTGTATTTTCATAAAATTTTTTATAAGAAACTGTTTAGGTATTTTTAAAATAGTTTTAAGTGATAAGAAAATAAATTTATCATGTCTAGTTTTGTAATTGGGTTTCAAATACACAAAGGAAAATAGCAACCATTTACTTAAGGAAAAAAATAATTAAGAATATGTCTTTATTCTATAATAAATAAGAGTGTAGTGCATTTGAAAACCTAAAGGAAGGAAAAAAAATATGTTACTGTACTTAAGTAAATCTTTCCCAAAGTGGAATTCTAAATTTCTAAGATGATGACTAATTTGAGTAAAATAAAAAAGATATTTAAACACTATTACTAAATAAAAATGACCTCAAACTTACCATTTTTTTAAAAAAATGGAGCAGCATTACTTTTATTTATAAATAAATGCTTAGTAAAAGAGCAAAAGATACAGAAAGGTATAAAAAAAGAAAATAAAATTATCCATAATACTATTTATAGAAAATTCATTTTCATATGCTCACTACTTAAAGATTTTTGTGACTAGAATGAGTTATTTTAGAATAAGAGAAAAGTGGTTAATTTTAGGATATGGGATTTAAGGGGAAGAAATATGTTTCATTTCAAAATTTTTATTGATGGAATATAAAGGTCTCAAATTCAAAACATGAAAAGTTATCATAGTGCTACCCTAGCAGTTAAATTATAACCCCAGATTCCTGGTTATAATCTCTTTTTTCAGAACTTCAAGCCAGCAAAGTTATTAACTCTTTTATTAAATGCCAATTATTTAGTTTCTTGAAGTGATCAATGTCGTGCCTGACTCAGCACCTCCTAAACTTGACTATCCTGAATTGAGTTTACAAGAATAGGGCTGGAATGTGAAGCTGAAAGAAATGTGTATACCTCTTAATTTAATACAGAAAGCGCAGGTATTCTCCACAACTAATCCTGGAAACATTGAAAAAGGAGCAATATAAGAATGAGTTCACTCCAGCAAGTGCCAGATTCAATCACCCAGCTATTGTGTAACGTCAGTTTGAGGATCATCTATTGCTTATTATTTTACATAGGAGCAAAAGAATATATATAAAAAAAAGCTTTTTGCCCAATTGTCTGCCAGAGATTATAGTTTAAAGTAAATCAACACTTTATTGTAAAATATTTCCCCACTTGTTCCTTCATTAAACAAAGTCCTTGAGGAATCAGTCATGTATTTCAAGTGTAAGCAAAACTTAGGAGACAAGCTGAGCTACATAACTCTTAGCATTTTATTTTTTCACAAGGAAATCTTGACTTAAATTAGCTACATTCTGCCTCAGCTTCACTTGATTATCTAGATTTACACGGAGGTTGGAGAAGCAATTTATGCAATTCAAAGAAGCCAACTTGTCAAAGAGTAAATCAAGGTGATTTTCATAAAGCCATTTTACATAAGGGGTCTTGTACTTTTACAAGAAATATTATGCTGTTTCCTCTTATTCCTTTGTAGAGGTATAGAAATATTGTGATAAATTATTACACATTCCTATTGTTATTTCTCTTTGAGTATAGGTACCTATATTGATTCAAATGATTCAAAAATTTCCAGTTAATCCTGTCAACTTTATCAAAGTTCCAGAGGCACTAATACACAAGAAGTTGAAAGTAGAGGGTAAATTTCCTTTTATTTTGCATATTTAAGAAAGGAAATGAAAGCTATCTTGCTCTGTATAATTTTTTCCTTGATTAGTTTTATTCTTAAAAGAAAATGTAATTTTTACCTAATCTTTGGGAATTTCAGCCATAGACACACATTGTCTGCTCTTACTACCTCACTCAGGTGATGATCCTACAATCACTGCATTTTGATGTTGTATGGGAACTCCAAAAATTCTTTAGTTCAAGGTTTGTATTTATCTTTATTTCTTAAGTGAGATACTTAATGTGCTAAGCAACCAGTCCAGTTTAAGCAGCTAAAAGTGGCAGAGATAAGGCTAAAAATCAAACTACCTTAGTACTTGTAGTACTTAGTGCTTAGCTCTTATTACCCTGCACCAATAGTGCTGCCTGTAAAGGGTTTGGGAAAACACATTTCATCCTTCCTGTAGTAGACAGAACCTAGGGTGACCCTGATGGCCATTTCCCATCTCTCTGCATCCCTTATGTTCATGCTTTGTATGATCAGTTCTCTACCCTTTGAGTGAAGATGTGTGACTTGTTTTTGAACAATACAATACAGCAAAGGTGAAGGGTATTGTAGATATGTAATGTCAGTTCTAACTCTATTGGTTTTGAGTTAATCAAAAGGCCTCCTGAGAGGCCTGACTTAATCTGACAAAAACCCTCAAAAGAGGAACTAGAACTCCAAACAGGGGAGATTTTCTTGGTTGGCTTGATAAAGTAAACAGCCAGCCTAAGGACGCGCAATTGGCAAGACACTGTAGGTGCCCCAGGAAACTAGGGATGGTCTCTAGCATCTGTGCTTGGTCTCCAGCCTACAACCAGCAGCAAATAGCAGGGGCCCTCAGTCACATACACATGCAAAGAATTCTGACCACAGTCACAATGAAATTGAAAGTAAATTCTCCCCGAGGCCACCTACAGTTGAACACAGAGCCCAAACAATGCTTTAATTGCAACCTTGTAAGATCTTGAAGAGAAAACCCAACTAAGACAAACCTCAACTTGTGACTCATGGAAACTGTGAGATAATACTGTGTGTTGTTTTGAGGCTGCTAAATGTGTGGCAATGTGTTACTCTGCCACTTACAGATAGACAAACAAAACACTATTGTGCTTGGAGTCTCGTTTCTATTGAAAGAAAAATGTTTTTAACTTGTTTTTGTATAACACATAGAAATGGTCCACTTCTTTGTAGTCTTGTTCCCTGTATCACATTTATTTCTCAACACTGCTGCACCTTTATCTCAGAGATGGCCAGGCTAAAATCATGATTATGTCCTCAGGCATTGGTTTCCGGACATCTGATTTCACAAACCAAAATAATTTTAAAACATATATGGTGAGTGCTGTGAATTGTGTAAGACAGATGAATCACAGACATGTACCCCTGAAACAAATAATATATTACATGTTAATAAAAAATATGTTTTGGGGATAGACATAGTGGTATCAATCCTTGATTTTATAACATAATGACATTTCAAAACCATCAACTAGTATCTAATGATTTTAACATTAAAAAATACAAAATATAACACCAAAAGGTATAGTGTAGGCATGATCTCAGAACAAAGAAGACTCTTTCCCAAGAAAGAGGAGTTTGAAACTTCCATGTGCACCCATGCACATACACACACACACACACACACACACACACACAACTCTTTAATTTTCCCATTTGCTTTCAACTAGAACAGACAAAACATTGTCCCAGACTCATACCAAACTATACACTGTCCTTTGAAAGCAACTCTTGTAGGGAGAAGTTTTAAAAATCATTGTATAGAACATTAGCATTCTTTGCTGTCTCTTTCAAGCTCCTTATTACCTTTCTGGATTAAGGTGGTTTTTTTCAAGGAGTGAACTGGAAACATGTTGTCTTTTTATTCCCTATTAATCAAAATCTTAGAAAAAATACCCAAAACCCTTCATTTACAAGATAACACCAATTACCTAGACACAGTTCTACATACTCAGTATGTATTATATCACTGAACCTTCATTATGGTCCTATGATTTGTGTTAATATGATTATCTCCATTTTACAAATGAAGGATCTTAGGCAATGAGGGCTTACATAACTTTCCAAAGTGATCTTAAGTTACTGAGCCCACACTTTTAAACACTATGTTATTAACTCAAAATGGATGATAGATCTGAAGGTAGAACACAAAACTATAAAACTCTTAGAAGATAACATAGGGGAAAATCTAGATGACCACTTTTTCAATATAACACCAAAGGTATGAACCAAGAAAAAAAAATAATCAATGAGCTGGACTTTATCAAAATTATAAGCTTATCCCCTGCTAAGGACAAGATCAAGAGAATTAGAAGGTAAACCACAAACTGGGAGAAAATATTTGCAAAAGACACACATGTGATAAAGGAATTTATCCCAAAATATAAAAATAAATCTTAAAATTATTTAAAAATGGTCAAAACCCTTAACAAATACCTTATCAAAGAAGATATACAGATGACAAATGAGCACAATGAAGAAATGTTCTATATGACATGTTAACAAGGAAATGTGAATTGAAACAACAGTGAGATAGCATTATACACCTATTAGAATGGTCCAAATCTGGAGCACTTGACAATACCAAATGCTGTGAGGATGTGGAACAATAGGAATTTTCCTTCATTGTTGGTGGGAATGCAAAATGATACAGCTACTTTCGAAAGGTTTGTCAGTTTCCTACAAAACTACACACTCTTACCATATGATGATCCAGCAATTGTGTTCCTTGGTATTTCTCCAAAGGAGTTTAAAATATATGTCCACACAAATATTATGTGGATGTTTATAGCATCTTTATTTGTAATTGCAACAACTTAGAAGCAACCAAGATATCCTTCAGTAGGTGAGTGAATACATAAACTATGGTACATCTAGATAATGAAGTATTATTTAACACCGAAAATAAATTATCATGAAGCTGTGAAAAGACTCAGACAAACTTCAGATACATGTTACTAGGTAAAAAAAAGTCAATCTGAGATAGTTGTTTAGTTCATGATTCCAACTATATGACTCCTGGAAAAGATAAAAGCATAGAGATAACACAAAAATCAGTGATTGCCAGAGTGGACATGCAGGAAATGAACAGGAGATCACGGAGGATTTTAGGGCAGTGAAATGCTCTATACGATACTGTCATGATGGATATGTCATTATACATTTGTCCAAACCTGTAGAGTGTATAACACCAAAAGTAAACCCAAAGGTAAACTATGGACTTACAGACTTTGGGTCATTATGATGTGTCAGTGTGTCAGTGTAAATCTATCTATATGAATATATATATATATATATATATATACACATACAAACACACACACATATGATTATAATGTGTCATTATGATGTGTCACTGTGGCTTTATTTATATGAATACACACACACACACATATTATTTTTGATTCAGATTCAAGAAAGATTTATTTACTTCCCATTTAGTGCCAAAGACTGTGCAAGACAACAGTCACAAACATAGATCCTTCAGTCAGATGTTTTGAATAATATCTCTGAGACTGTATGTATATGACAATATGTTTTTTTTTTTTAATGAAATGCACTGTGATTTTTAATTTTATGTGCCACCTTGACTTGACTACAATGTCTAGGTGTTTGGTCAAACACCAGTCTTGATGTTATTGGAAAAGTATTTCTTTTTAAAGATTTTATTTATTTAATATAGAGAGATACAGTGAGAGAAGGAACACAAGCAGGGGGAGTGGGAGAGGGAGAAGCAGGCTTCCTGCTGAGCAGGAAGCCAGAGGCCAGGCTTGATCCCAGGACCCTGGGATCATGACCTGAGCTGAAGGCAGATGCTTAATGACTGAACCACCCAGGTGTCCCTGGAAAAGTATTTTTTAAAGAAGATTAACATTTACCACTAGTTTACTTTAATTAAGTAAAGCAGTTTGTCCTCCATAATATGGATGGGCCTCATCCAATTAGTTGAAGGCCTTAAAAGCAAAAACAGGAATCTCCCAAAGAGGGAATTCTGCTTCCAGATTGTAACATAGAAATTCTGCCTGACTTTACAGTTTTCAGGCTCAAGATTCACAACAGCAACTTTTACCTGAATCTCCAGGCTGCTGATGTGCCAGCTCGCACAAATGTGTGTCAATTCCTTAAAATAAATCTTCCCCTCTCATGTTCCACTTCTTCAAAATCCATTAAGAAAAGCTCATTGGTCATTTTGGGCATGATAGCCCATATTTAACATATACTTTACTGAATATAATAGTAGGTACCCTGGCTGTGTAATCTTAGTATCATCAATTCCTCACTTGTGAAATGAGGACTGATTATGGTACTGCCTTCCAGAGAAGTTGTGAGAATTAAGTGAGATAATCTATGATGTCTAACACAGTGCCTGATACACCTAAGACCTCCCTACATATGAGCTATTTTATACTTTTAAAATCATCCTGGAAATACACATTGTTTACAAATAAGGAAACCCGAAGCTGAGAGAGGTTAAGTAACTCTTAACACATTAACATAATTCCTTTGATTGTGAAATGATGACTACATTTCCTAACACCGCTTCTTTTTCCTGGGTTTTATTGTTCTTTCAGTATTATAAACCTGCTGATAGCTGAAATACTAAATTTACATAAAGAATAACTGAAAAGAGAGGAAGATTAGGACAAAATATAAGAAGAGTAAAGAATAATTTGTAAACATGGTCATTAACACTGAAAACGCTTCAGGATTGATTCACATAAAAGGAAATTTTGGTGGAATGCTCACTTTCAACATGTAGCAATTCCTTAGATTGATAAAAGAGTTCTTGTAGAAGTCCACAAAGTGATCATAAATTGAGGTTTATTTGGTTCTTTCTATTTGTCCCTATGTTTTATGTACACCTGGTAGAATTAGTGTTGACTGAAATATAGATCGATATGAGTTGATGACATGGAGACATGAATGATTATAATTATTTAATCTGGCTAACATTTTATTTAATATTTATATTAAATTAAATATCATAGCAAAAATAATCAATTTCAGGTCAAATTTAGAGTGAATTTTGAGGAGTTAATAGTGAAATTTAGTTTAGGGCAATTTGGGGTTAAAATATTATATTGTACAATTACATACCCTCTCAGAGATATTGATGATATAGAACAAAGTTTGTCTTGTTAAGGAAAAAATATTATGGGTGCATATTTCTCCATGATTTCTAAAAATAGAGTGGGACTGAATCCAAATGACTGACATGTTATTATCTCGAATAAACTTGATGGTCTTAATTTGCTGATACAGTAATTCTTTACCATTTCTGACTTTAGTGATTTCATGATTGAGCAAACTGAGTATAAAAAGTGGTTGGATGCTCTTGATGAAAGCATATACACATGCATGTACACGAGTCTATTATCCTTTATGTGTAATATAGGGGTTTAAAAACTGGTTTAAAGAGCCAGTTTTCTGGGACTAGTAGAGGACAGTGTCACACCAAGATTTGTGAATATATGTGCATATCGATGCTCAACTTTTCAGAAGCACTGGTTGGAGAGCTATGTGAAACATCACTTTATTGGACTAACCACATGTGCATGGTCACAGTTACAGATATAGATATGACTACACATATATGATAAAGCTGAAGAAAATGGAAAAATCCTTAGAAAAGAGAGAGGAAATGACCCATGCTTAACCTGAGTTAATTTTTGTGTTCTCATTGTATACCCCCACCCTCCTTCCCTCAGCTCTGTCTCCTTTACTCTCTCTCAAGCTTGAGTGAACTATGGTGCAAACTGTGGAGGATGTGTCCATCTGGCTTTAATCTAGAGAGAATTTACTAAGAACAGAGAAAAATTTATGTTTTTCTTTCTATGAAAAATATACTGGATTTCTTCTCAGATATATTCACGGATTTGAAGTTTTCATTGACCTATGAGATTTTCAAGATTTCCATGTAAAATCTGAGTCTTTAAAATGAAACTCATTGGCTCTAGAACACAAAAAAAGAAACCACAATACCAAAATGAAAAAATGTTTAATTAAATGTCCGCATAACATCATGTCACTTCATTAATTATTAAATTTAGTATTAATAAAAGATTTATTATATTTGAAAACAGTTTAGTGGATACATTTTTCCACTTTTCAAGAATTTCTAAGTCCACAAAATGTCAAGAAATATTCCCAATCATAAATTATATTAATAACACATAGCCAAATAATTTCAAAGGCAAATTCATGACATTTCTTTCCCCAAATTTTCTAGTAAATACTTAGTGTTAAATGTGGGTGTGCTTTCATATGTTTTTGACTATGCATGCTGTGCCTTCCAAAAGGGCTGACCAAGTTCTTAAGGCAGCTCTGCTTTTAATTCATCCATTGTTGTTCTATGATACAAAAGAAACACATATTTTGTTCATGCTTCCCTGCTTTAAAACCTTTAAAACTAGTGAGGATCTTAGACTATATTCTCTAGGAGCAGTCTCTGGGCAGAGTCCTGTGCAAAAGGATTATTGTGCATTATTCTCAGGAGATACACCTAGGAGGAAGAGTGGAAGGCAAACTGGGCAGAGGGAGAAGCTGTCTGCTCTGTGATTGTAAGAGAGGGATCAGCTGATCCTACAGTGAGCTCTGGAGCGAAGATGGCTCTTCAGAGCTGCCCCAAATTGGGTCAGGGAGCAAGGCTTTCAAATCCCTCCAATTAGCCAGTTATTGGTCAAATCTTCCCTGGGGAGGAGACATAACCTTTGGCAAGCAGCTCTAGACATCTGAGGGAAACATATTAGTGACAAAATCTGGAGATGGAACATCACAGTATGTATACCCTCTAGGGAGTATCAAATTACCTCACACCAAAATTCAGTCTGTATGTTGCAGTTATAGACAAAGGTACACTGGGGGAAGGTGAGATTTCATCCAGTTCATTAGTTTATTAGATTAATACAATGGTAATAATGTATTCCTGGAGTAAGCGTGTCCTTAGTCTTGACTGAAGTTTAATATTAAAGTATAATCAGTATGCTAGATCAATCTAGCAATTCAATATTAAATGATCAAAGACTTCCTGAACACTCTGAATTCTGAACTAGTAGTATATTGTGTAAAATAAATATGCACAATTCTGGATTTAATTTAACTTGGTCAAATCATAATCCACAGTTATTATTTTTTGACACCTATTACTAGGTTAGACCCCTGAATGCCTTATATTATTTATTTTTAAATATATGAATCCTACTTTAAAGAATAGAAAATTGATGTCTAGAGAGCTGATAAACTTGTCTGAACTCACACAAAGTATAAGACATTCATTCCAAATATCTCTGACTCTGAAGTCCACATTTTCCTCTCCAATTTACCATGTTGCCACTCTAGTCCAGAATAAGTTGTTAAAAATCTTTTAAAATATATGCAAAGATAATGTAAAATTATGCCTAGTAAAGTGAAGAAAAGTTATACATGAATACTAATTTCACTGTAAATATAGCTTGCTACTATGTACCACATGCTGTTTGAATTACTTCCCTTGAATAGACTCTTCATAGCTCTAAAAGGGCTATACTATCATTTTATTATCCCCTTTTGAGAGATTAGTAAAATAAGGTATGGACAGGGCTAGGAGACTTCCCAAGGTTATATAGCTTTAAGTAGCAGACTTGGCATTAGACTCTTGTGGTATGACTCCAGATACAGGATCCTAGTAGGGGTATCACAAAACTCTGTGCCTCTTTGGGTTAAGTGTTGATGTCTTCTGATTTAAGTGCTGCTATACCACATTTCTTTCTTTACAAAAGAAAAGTGTTTCTATTGACACACATTTCTGGGAGCCAAAGTCAATGTGTATAATATCTAGAAATTTTCAAGGACTAAAAATGATCAGACTCTGAGAGTGTTATTTTTAAGCAGAGGTAGTGTTTTGGCTTTTGTCCCTCACAATGGTAGTAATAAAAGTATACTCCAAATGACACATGTATAGCAAAATATGAGAAAGATGTTGCAGCAGGCCACTCTACAAAAGAGGAAGGGTAGTTAGCAACATAGCTCAAGGACTGTTGTTTTGATCTCTCATCAAAAGAGCCATCCAAAAAGATCTCTACATCAAAATATCAACATATACTTTCTCTAAAGCATGTTTTTTTTTCTTAGACACTATCTTACGTGTGTGTGTTTTAAGAATAAAGGATAGAAGATACATTTAATGAGCCATCTCAAGCGCATACGGGGCAAGATGATTTTTTTCTCCAAAAATGTTGTTTTTTAAAGTTCCTCTGCTTTCTAATGCATAATAAACATTAAAAAGAAGGTATTGATTGAAGTGTATGACTCAGTAGTAATGTTATAGTTATTTAATTAGAAAACAAAATTAGTGTGACCATTTACAAGTCTGAGAAGTGCTTGTGAGTTTTTGATCAACACTTCGATAAAGGGACTTTCTCCTATTACAATGGCACTGAGCTGATGGTCAAAACTGAGAAGAAAGATGAAACATAAATATATTATCTTTTAAATTATTTTACAGCCACATAGGTAGGATTGCAAGCATAAATGCTCTACTCTTGCCGTTAAGAATAAATGTTTTATACTAATTATTTCCTATGTCTCAGAGAATATTTTAGTATAAGTTAAGGTTAAAAAAAAATAATGACCTAATTCTTGCTTTAAGATATGCACTATGCAAGTGTAAACTTTGATGGGTACTAATGGACACCTCTTCCTAGCTTTGACCCTTAGGTTGGAAATAACAGCCTGTTGTTATTTTCAGAGAGAATAAGATCCATTTCTAAACATTTTAGAAATCTCAGGGCTTTTTTCTCCTTATAAATAGACAAATAAATGACCACATTAGCAACTGCACTTCAATGTGAGCCAAGGACATTTTTAAAATGTCACAACTCAGGGTTAACACTCTCATTTTTGACATTTGGCCTTCAGATTTTTCTTCTTAATTGTCTGTTTGCTGCCTCATTGCTATATACAGGGATTTAAGGTCGAACACATCTCTTTCTTGCATTGCCACAAGATAGAGTGTCCAAAAGTTTTAAATATTTCATATATTGTGGGCTACCAGACTTACCCAAATTCTGTATTAATTTTAATCTTTTGAATATAGGAAGGTCATCTGTTTAGACCAAAATTGCCCCCAGAAAGGATTGTCAGTTACTTGATTCCAACTACAGGCTGCTTACTTTTTAGCAGATACTTGGGGTTTGCTTTTCTAGACCAGCAGAAACAATTTGGGCTAGATTCGTGAAAGCAAATATGAATGCAGCTTATACATAGTAGTGTATTGTTATATTAGAAATAGATTACATTGTTAAGGTGATGTTGTTAAAGATTAACTGGTATAACTGGGACTTAAATATTCTTTTTAAATCAGGATCACTTCCAGAGTGGCACCAAGTGAACTGAAATGTGTCTCCACACAATGTCCACTTAAGAAGTCTTTTTTTTTTTTTTAAGAAGTCTTAAATACAAAGATATTCTACATCTATTGGCAAAGAATATTGAACTTATATCTGGCTCCTACCATCCACTGAGAACAATAGAGAATGAAAACTTCATGTGATGGTGGTTTTAACATTGAAATGCTCAGCTCAATCAAGAACCCATGCCATTCATTACCCATTCAGCAATTATAAATCAATATTTTATGTTCCACATATAGGCAGGTTACTAGAGAAACAAAGAAAAATGTTGTTTTTCTCAAGAAGTTCTAAGAGCCCAGAGACTGATTTCTGTGCCACATGGCTCTCTGTATTTGATTTGTTTTTGTTTCTTCCATTAAATTATTATGACCTTCATAAATCATTATAAGCACCAGAAAGCGTACTAAGTTCTTAACTGCCTTTCCAAGGGTATGTTATATTTAAGCTCATAGTCCCTCTCTCCTCACTTCCTACCCCAATTATGGAATGTGGTCTTACACTGTTTAAAAAAAAATATATATATATATGTACATATATATGTACTACATATATATGTATATATGTACATATATATGGCTATATATATCTATATATATATATATAGCCAAATTCTGTATATCAATAGAAACCCTTTCCCTTGGCCACAGATGAAATGATTAAGGATGGGCAAACTATTCCATAATTGACAATTTATGAGTTAAACAATGGCACCCTGTGTGGCTTTGGGAAAAGGCTTTATCCGACTATGGACAAAGATGATTGGTTAAGTTAGTCATAAACTTTCTCTGGGTAATTTGACCCAGTGAAACAAACAAACATAAAGTTTGCTGTAGCAAGCTGAAGCAAGAAAAGATACAGAGGAAAGATAGTATGTGGGAACGAAGTGGCAAAGCTATGAATAAACATCATGACACAGAGAAGAGAAGAGAAATAATGAAATACAGTCATTGTGGCTGAAGAGATATACAGAGAGAATGGCAGGCTTACTTTTTCTAATTATATCAGAGCTGCAAATTCCTGGAAAAGCAAAAGCCCTGACTTTCATGATCTCTGAATTGGCCATGCATCTACCTCTTGGATTTCTCTCTATTACTTCTCCATTATAGTCTTCTAATATACGTTATTTAACATGAACTTAGTGAGTTTCTGTCTGTTTCTGAAATAGTCTAAAATATTTCATTATCACAAATATGAAAAATTTCTACAAAATGACCTAATGAGTTACCAAAACAGAATTTAGGTGTTTGGTCCTGAAGGGTTTGCAGTATATTGTCGGAAATAGAATGTGCATAAAGGAGAAGATAAATCAAAACAAATGAGCATATATATATATATATATGTGTGTGTATATATATATATATATACACACACATATATATATATACACACATACATGCGATCCATGATTAATAATTTCTCAATGATCTTTAGATATATTCAAGAATGAGGATTGTTGTGACGTATACCTGATTGCAGCAGCTGTACCCCTGTGTGTTCAGGGAGAATGCCTTCTCAAGAAGAAATGTGCATGGCATTTCAAAGAGGAAAAATTCAGAACAAAGACTGAAATATGAGAAATTATAGATAAATGTTTGTAAGAAAGATAAGAGAAACTTAAAAAAGGTTGAATGCCAGCTAACTTGTTGGCATTACTCTAGAATTCATCACATATATGATCTTACTTAATCCTTGTGAAAGACTCTGGGAAGTAAATATTCTAAACTACAAAAATTAATTAAAAAAAAAAAAGATGGGGTGCCTGGGTGGCTCAGTGGGTTAAAGCCTCTGCCTTCGGCTTAGGTCATGATCCCAGGATCCTGGGATCAAGCCCCACATTGGGCTCTTTGCTCTGCAGGGAGCCTGCTTCCTCTTCTCTCTGCCTGCCTCTCTGCCTACTTGTGATCTCTGTCAAATAAATAAATAATAAAATCTTTAAAAAAAAAAAAAAAAAGAAAGTGGGACTCAGGGAATTTGCAGTAACTTCTCCAAAGTCAAGTTACCAGGTGAAATTCATTCCTTTCTGGCTATAATCTTCTCATTTCTTTAATTTAACCAGAATGCCTGCTCTTTATTTACAATAATTGTCTACTGTCAGAAAGAGCATAAAAACCTCATGCTCACAAGAACCCTTGACTCTTGATTCTTGTTGCCTTTACTTTTATCCAGAATTTTCTAGAAAGGAAATCCCTGCCAAATTCTAAGTGCTTTCAAAGAAGGAACTATCTTCACCTAATAACATGGGTTCTGGGAATGCAGTAGGTGATCAAGATGTGTATGTTGAACAAATGCTTTAACAGACATTTATACTTTACACACATTATCACAGATTATCCTAAATCAACATTAGCTATCCACATGCAGATTTGCTTGGGTTACTGCAGTTGCGAAAAAGTAGATTTCCTTACTATTTCTGGAGATGCTAAGCCAATTAAAATTTAAGCCTGTAGGCTCTAGAGACAGTATTCTGTATTTAAAACTTGACGGCCACTTCATAGTTGTGTTGCTTTAAGCATGTTAACAACCTTTCTAGTCTCAGTTTCCTCAACTATAATGAGTTAATAGCAGATAATGGTATATGTTTTGTGTGAATATTACATGAGTTGATACTGTGAAATATTTAAAACAGTGTCAGGAAAATGATAAGCAGTCAATAAATTTGAGCTATTTCAAAAGAATTCCAATGGTTTTCATTCAATATTACTCCTATTTTTTTTAACCCCTTAGTGAAGGGCAGGCCTTTCCCAGATCAGATATGACTGACCAGAGGATTTAACAGAACCCTATAATGTGACTGTATTCACATGTCTGTTGGTGGGGGTTGGGGTGGGGGAAGAGTGTTATCTTTGTCTTGAAGGACCTGACACAAGGTAATAGATATCCTACTTTTGAAAAGGAGCCTTCTGTAAATGATCAAATAATAAATATTTTATACTTTGTGAGCCTTCATCTCTGTCACAACTTTTTAACTCTGTTATTATACCATAAAAAAACAGTCACAGAAAATAGGTAAACAAAAGAATGTGATGATGTTCCAGTAAACTTTACTGACATAAACAGACAGTGGGCCAAATCTGGCCCCAGGAGTTAGAGTTTCCTGACTTCTGCTAGAGATAATGACAGGCTGCACAGTGTTCACATAAGTACACAGTTGGGATAACTGCTTCCCAAATATACCTTGAATATACCTATATCATCAGGGGCAGATCACTGAAACTACATGATCAGAGTTTCTCATTTGTGAGCTGGAACAAATGTTTCATGGACATCTTTTCAGTAAGTCTCTACTAACTTTTAATATCCAAAGGCCTGGAAATCCCATGTAACAAAACCAAAATTACTCTTCTATTATGATTGCTAAGTTTTCCCGTCCTTTCCTTCTAAAGGAAATCCTACTTTGCTTACTGATGTTCTCCTCCCCAACCTTGCTTGACTGATGATTTTGAGATGTTTATAATATGGAGTAGGTAGAAAAAGGTGGAGATAGGAGAATAAGATGGGCATGTTTGCTAGGGCTGGATAAAATAGTTTTGTGAAAGGTTCCAAAGTAAGAAATGAGGAAATACCTATAACATAGAATAGAATAGAATAGAATAGAATAGAATAGAATAGAATAGAATAGAATAGAAGAATAGCAGAGCAGAAGGGGAACGGTGATGATGTAACACATTTATTCTTTTCACTGTGTCTGAAAATTGCAAAGAGAAAAGGTTATTTTGATTTATTGGTTTTTTGTTTGTTTGTTTTTTGTGATTTAAATAGTTTATGTTCTAAAAATGTAATGCAGCGGTTATAGGAGTGTATAGAGGTGACACATCTTTACCTTAACCATGTTTTTTACCTTCTGTACAAAGGTAAAAATGTTCGTTAACCTCATAGTTAATGATGTGAGACAGAGGTTGGCAAACTTTTTCTCCAAAGGGCCAGATGGTAAATATTTTAGGCTTTACAGGTCACAAAAGATCTCTGTCACATTTCTGTTCTCTTACAACCCTTTAAAAATGCAAAATCCATTGTTGACTTGCACCATACAAAAAGAGACTGGGCCAAATTTGCTTGCCTGCTGCCTGAAGTAGAGAAAGACCTTATTTACAATTGAATGTGGCCTGGGACTAAAGTAGAACTGGAGAGTTCCTGCTCATTTTTCTTGCTCATTTTCTATTCACTCATTAAATAAGTTTGTTGAGCACCCACAATATACATTCCTAAATATCTTTGTTTTCCAGTGTTTCTTTCTTAAACACATGGTTCCTGTAGTTTCTCTCAAGCTGTAATTATCAGTTCCTTATACTCATGTTTTTGGGCAGATCAGGAATAAAATCTCTACTAGCACTCAAAAGAACTCATGATTATAAAAAATGAATCTAGCTAACAATGATATCCTTTCACCTGATATACATCCTTCTTCAAAATCATAACCTAGATGAGGAAAAATATGTAACTATCTCTACTTAAAAAGATACTTCTTTTTCCTCCCATAGGCTGAAGCTTAACAACAACAACAAAAAATTCTCAAATCTAGAACATCTACCACATAGTTTCTTTCATTTTCATAGTTCCTTATCATGTTAACAGAATATCTGGATCCAGATAGGGCGTTTCATAAACTTTCAATTTCACCCATAAAACAATACATTAAGGGGTGAATACTACTTTCAAAGTACCTTATATTCCCGCATTTCATGAGAGGTCATGATTTTGCTTCTTCAGATTGAAAACTGTAACTGCCAGCTTTCTGAATATTTCTGCTATTTATCTTAAGTGAGAAAAATCTTTCAAAGTGGCCAAAAGGAGCCACGACTTCAGTATTAAAACATACAAGTTGCCCCCATTCCAGATCTTTGGTATAGACATCAGCTACAATAATCTACCCACACCAAAGAGACATGGCACATTTTGTAATTAGAAGTGTTTGTGATTTTCCTTTGGACCATGTAAATAGAGGGAAATGCCTTGGAAAACAACTTTATTCATTCTCTCATTTCTCTTAAATACACATGTGCACAATCAGTTCTTCCTTTGATCAACTCCATGAAGAGAAAAAAAAGAGTGGACCAAAGTTATTGCTTTCACTCCCCTCATTGTGCCCTTCTCTTTTTCCTTTCCTTGCATTCCTGCTTAGCTAGTTTGTCCCTCTCCATCTGCAGCTTGTCCTATCCTTTCTTCCTTTGGGACTCATCCCAAAGTGAGACTCACTCCAGTTTTCCAACATTGAGGACATCTTCCACATTGGCGTTTTGGAATAAAGATGTATCAGATCTAAGATTCATCGTGGTGGTATCTGAATCATCCTTCTCATCCTTCTAGTCTTCTGCATCTGTCACAGCAGTATACTGACTGGGCTAGGAGTGCAGCTTTATCTGCTTCTCCCCTTCTGACACCATCCTGGGCTTCACCACAGTCTGCCTGCTTCTAAATTTAGGTGGCAATAGCCTGTATCTCATCTTTTCTCACCTTGGTGAGAACATCCCAACTTTCCAACGACCATTGTTCCACAATTTCCTTGAAGATCGTAAGAAGAGAATCTTCTTCAAAGAAGGCAGAGAGGATACCCTGCAGAGCATCAAACTTCTCTTTCTCCTCCTCTTGCAGGATACCAAGATGTAGGAGCCCTAAATGTCTCAGTACACTCCCAGCACCTGGAACTGTCCATCCATCCATGATTCAACCCAAAGCCACTGCCCCCGCCATCATCACAAAATCTTTCTGGGACTGGACCACATGAATAATGGCTGCTGCTTCTTCTACTACTTCTACTAGTACTAGTACTACTTCTTCTTCTTCCTCTTCCTCCTCTTCTTGTTGTTCTTGTTGCTGTTGTTGTTGTTGTTGTTCTTCTTCTTCTTCTATCTTCTTCTTCTTCTTCTTCTTCTTCTGGAAAACGACTTGTTAAATATCACACATTTCTAATCATGCTAGTGCATCCCCAGGTTGATTAGTGAGGATGCCAATATTTCATAGGTCTGGAGTGGATGTAATTGTGATTTTTTTTTAAGCCTGATTTTTGGTTGACAGACAACAGTTTCAGAGAAAACAATAATATTGGGCAGCCTGGCACATTTATACAAACTTGAATAACATTTCAATATTCCAAAGAGGAGTAATACTAATGATGGCTCTTGAACAAAGGTTATCCTCTTTCTCAAAACAACATTTTTTTTCAAGTTGCATCCTTACAGTTGAGTTACTGCATATTTGAAATCACTATGAGTTTTTGATGCTATCTTATTTCATTGACTATACTGAGAAGTTAAAGATTTTTTTTCTTACTAATATTGGCACATTTTTGGGGTGTTTTGCTGCATTTCTGGTAGATCTCTAATATGTTTCTGGTTCTGATAAAGTTTTATTAATAAAATAGACATTTTTTAGTATTGCAAATTATTTCCTAGACTTCAAAAGGCTTGGAAGCATTCTTGGTAACTTTAATAAGAGTATTTGTCCCAGTATAATTAAAGATGGTTCTCATCTCCAGAATCAATTCTTAAAAACTTTGTTTGCACAGCAATAGTCCTATGCACCTAAGACATTCCACAATTCCAACTGTGGAATGAATAAATAAATGAGTAGTTGTGGAGAATGACTTACATATAAAGCAAACAGTAACAACACTAAATTTGCACAAATTCTCACTAAACAAATCTTAATAGGACAAGCCGATGGTGAAGTGTATGATACCCTGGAACACTGAGTTTCCTGAGGTTTGGGGCAAATCACATATTGCTTGCTTTCAGGATTAGTCTATATATTATTTACCATCATGCTTAACAATCAACTGGTTGTTGTGTGGAGTGTGGGAATAAGACACACCAAGAACTCTAAATTAAAATATCTCCCCCCCTTTATCTCTCTAATGTCACATTCTATCTGCCAGGATTATACACTGGTTACTGAGTATCTCTGCAACCTTCTTTTCTCTCTGCTCACCTTTGGGATTCTCCTCCTGTGAGAAAGTAATGTCTCTTTAGAACAATTGCTCCTAAATTAAACTTTTATTTTCCAGGGGGAAAGGTTAATAGTGTTTTGAATGAAAACAAAACACTAGGCTCACTATTGTTATAAACATGCTAATGTTAAGCCACTATCATGTTGGTCTACTTCTCAGAAATAAATGCTTTTTCAAATGCCGAGAGTATTCTCTGTTGTAGAGCAAAGGTCTTCTCTACAGATAATACTACTGGGAACTAAAGCAGACACAGATATTGAAATGGTGATACTTTATTCATGACCATATGCTGCTACTGCTTTCTGCAGCAAGGCATGTATAAATTTATTACTTTTTTCTTCCTCTGTTTCAATGGATTCATAGTTATCAAAAGTACATGTAATAAGTAGATGAATGATAAGTAATCTAATATTCACTGATTGATATTTAACATTTTCTATATTACTTTCATCCTGCATGGGTATATGAAATGTACTCATGAGAAAATGTGATTTAGAAACTAAGTATAATAAGTATTTTTTCACTTATAACTTACATGAAAAAGTTATGATTTCAAAATATTAGAGATACTATATTTAGAACAAATCCATAGTACAAGGAGAAAGACAATGGATCTGAAAGAAATATAAACTTAATCAAAATCTACTGAGTTCACATTATGTGTAATGTACTTTAAATATAAAGATGGTTAATACTTAAGAATTTAGAGACAAATTAAAAATTATTATGATTGGGGCACCTGGGTGGCTCAGTGGGTTAAAGCCTCTGCCTTCAGCTCAGGTCATGATCCTAGGGTCTTAGGATCAAGCCCCGCATCAGGCTCTCTGCTCAGCAGGGAGCCTGCTTCCTCCTCTCTCTCTGCCTGCTTCTCTGTGATCTCTGTCTGTCAAATAAATAAATAAAATCTTAAAAAAAATTATTATGATCTCCAGCCATATCAATTATTTCAAAAAATATAAATGTTCTAAGCACACCAATTAAAATATAAAAACTTTCAGATTGGTTTAAAATGCTATTGAAAAAAACCTTACATTAAATAAAAAGACATAGCTTGGTTAAAGGTAAAAGTGCAAGAAAATGCATCAACTGTAAGTACCAACCAAAAGAAAGCTGAAGTGGATATTTTAGAATCAGACACAGTAGGCTTTAGAAGAGGGATGAAGAGAGACATTCCACAGTGAAATGTGGGTCAAATCACCAGGAAGACATAACAATCTTAGATGTGTAAGCACCTAACACTAGAGCTTGAAAATACATGCACCAAAAACTAATACAACTGAAAGGAGATCAAATAAGTAAATCTGCAATCCTAATTGCAAACTTCGATGTTCTTTAACAATTGATAGGAAAATCAGGGAGAAAATCAGTAAGTATATAGGAGGGCTGAGTAACAATATTAACTAACTAATTGGCATAAATAAAACACTCCTTCCAACAAGAGCAGAACGCCTATTATTTTCAATTGCTTTAAGGAATAGTCACCATAATAGACTAAATGCTTGGTCATAAAATAAGCCTGCAAATGTAAAGTTAAAAAAATACATAAATAATGTTTTATTTCCATAACTTATTAAAGTAGAAATAAAAACTTTATTTATTTATTTATTTATTTATTTATTTAAAGATTTTATTTATTTATTTGACAGACAGAGATTACAACTAGGCAGAGAGAGAGAGGAGGAAGCAGGCTCCCTGCTGAGTAGAGAGCCCGATGTGGGGCTCCATCCCAGGACCCTGAGACCACGACCTGAGCCGAAAGCAGAGGCTTAACCCACTGAGCCACCCAGGTGCCCCTAGTAGAAATCAAAAATTTAAAAAAAAATCTAAAAATTCTCCAGTATTTATAATTAAATAATACATTTACAAATAATGCATTGATAAAATAAGAAGTCAAAAGGAAAATTAGCAGCACTTTGAATTGGATAAAATTGAAAACCCAACATATCAAAATTTGTGGGATGTAGTTAAAAAAGTATATAGAGGGAAACTTATAGTGTCTAATGATTATATTAAGAAAAGAAGAAAGTCTCAAATAAATTATCTAAACTTAGCTTACATCTTAAGAAACCAGAAAGAGAAGAACAAGCAAAAGGAACGAAATAAAGATAAGAGCAGAAATAAATAATTTGGAGAGTAGAAAAAAATAGAGAATTTAATGAAACCAAAAGACACTTATAAAACAGATCAAAAAAGTTGATAAACCTTTATTGAGACTGATCAAAGGAGTGGGTGGAAAGAAGGCACAAAAATCAAGAATTAAAAGGGGGACATGATCTCAGATCCTATGTAAATTAGAAAGATAATAAGGGTAATATTAAATTCAACTTAATGGCCATAAATTCCACAACTTAGATAAAATGGACTAATTCTTTTTAAGATACAAAGTATCAAGGTTCACTCAGGAGAAACAAATGGCCTGAATAATCCTTTGTCAATTAAAGAAGTTAAATGAGAATTTAAAGCCTTCAAACAAAGAAAATTGCAAGTCTAGATGTCTTACTTAGTACATTCAATCACTTAACAACAAGAAAACAATTCCATACAAATGCTTTCAAAACACAGAAGAAGAGGGAATACTTGCCAGATCACTTTATGAAGTTAGCCTTATGCTAATACCAAAATCATAATATCTCTCATGATCACAGATGCAAAAATCCTCAACAAAATAATAGCAAATCAAATCAAACAATGTACTGATGTCATAACACATCATAATCAAATGGGGATTTTCTGAAGAAAGCAAGAATGGTTCAAGATTTGAAAATCAGCTAGAAATTGATATCAACATTCACTCATAGTTTAAAAAAAAGCTTGGGGGCACCTGGATGGCTCAGAAGGTTAAGCCTCTCCTTTTGGCTTAGGTCATGGTCTCAGGGTCCTGGGATCTAGCCCTGCATCATGCTCTCTGCTCAGCAATGAACCTGCTTCCTTCTCTCTCTCTGCCTGCTTCTCTGCCTACTTGTGATCTCTCTCTCTGTGTTAAATAAATAAATAAAATCTTCAAAAAAAAAAAAAAAAGCCTGCAATAAACTAGTAATAGAAAGCAATATCTTTACTAATAGATGGAATTTACAAAAAGCTTATAGATAACTTTATACTTAATGTCCAAAGACTGAAGGCCCTCTTCCTCTAATTAGAAACAAGGCAAGGATGTCTGTTCTTATTACTTCTATTTAAGTCTTATTTTATGTAATAATAAAATTGGAAAAAGAGACCCCCAGATAGAAAGGAAGAAATAAACTGCCCCTTATTCATAGACAACATAACTGTCTACATATAAAATCTGAAGAAATCTGTATTTTTGAAAAAAGCTAGTTAAATAAGAGTTGAAAGAGTTTATGGCTGTAAAATACAGGGTTGGCATAAAAAACTGAGAGGTATTTCTATTTTTAAGATGTTGATTCTCGTCAAATTTATCTGTAAAATCAAGGCACTTTGTAGTATAATAAAAATATATAACTGGTCATAGGCAAGGCCCAAGGAGGTCTCCTGAGTTTCTTTGTGCTAAGAACATTGCTAGCACAGACAACCAGATTCTGAAATCTTCTTCCATGTGACCTCCTGCAGAGGAAAGTCATTAGGATTCCCAAGAGACAACTATGGACCTTTCTGAACTATGGAATATGACATCATTGTTAAAATAATAGGGTTTTTTTTGTCGTTGTTGTTGTTGTTGTTTTGTTTTGTTTTTCCCATTCATTTGGCAGAGAGAGAGCACAAGCAGAGGGAGCAGCAGGCAGAGGGAGAAGGAGAAGCAGGCTCCAGCTGAGCAGGGACCCCAATGATGGACTTGATCCCAGTACCCTGGGATCATGACCCTAGCCAAAGGCAGACACAACAGACTGAGCCATCCAGGTGCCCTAAAATAATAGTTTTGACAATTATTCCCAAACACTAGTTTCTGCACTGATGAGAAATTCTTGTGTACCACGAGTCTTCTGCAAGTTTGTCACATTGGATGTCAACTTTTTTTTTTTAATGTGGGTATTAGTATATTTATATTAATATGATTATTAGTATAAAGAATTATGCCACCACCATCACAATTTTATTTTAAATCATTTCCATGACCCTAAAAAGATACCTTATGTCTATTTGTATTTGCTCCCCAGTCCCATCATACCTGCCTTCTGCCCTAGGCAAGCACCACATTACTTCCATTACTTCCATTATCTATTCTGGACACTGGATAAAATGTAACTATACACTGTAATGTCCTTGGTATTTGTCTTTTTTCACTTACCCTGATATTTTTGAGGAAGTTAAAAACTACATAACATATAAATTATACTTGTCAGATAAGGATATAATTTCTACTTTTTTTATTTTTTTAATATTGTATTTATTTATTTGAAAGAAAGAGAAAGAGGTTGAGAGAGAGAACACAAGGAGAGAGGAGGGGCAGAGGGAGAGGGAGCAGACCCCTGCTCCTCAACAGGGGGCCTGATGTGGGGCTGAATCCCAGGACCCTATGACCATGACCTGAGCTGAAGGCAGATGTTTAACAAATTGAGCCACCCAGGCTCAGTTTGTTTTGTACAAAAGATTACTCCCAAAGGTTTCAGTTCAATTTTCTCCAAGACAGTAAATAAATTTTATCTAAATTGGAAAAAAAAAATCATGAATCAATGTGATATGCTATCTAGTAGAGGAGGTATATAAAATACCATGAAAGCTTTGTGAATGGGGCCATAATTGGGGGTAGAAAGGCATGTCACGAATGAGCTCCTAAATATCAAATATATAGTTATCTCCTTCAGTTTGTCTGTTCCATCACATATTGCTTAAAATATTATTAATCAATTTCAACTAATTCACCAACACTTGAAAATTGGGTGTTTTTACATCAAAATATAGATTCATCTCTTCTCTTAAAATACCAGAATGTAAGGCAGCACTTGGTTTCTCCATATACAGAGCAAAAATTAGCTGGATATGAGCAGTAGCTCATATCCAGCTAATATCATAACATAAAATATATGTTTTTATATATATGTATATATATATAATATCATAACAAAATATATGTTCTTTGATATTTGCAGAAAACAGGTGTTACATATTCTTGATTCCTCCCTGGTGGTTAAGCGCTTGGGGGAAAAAATCATTTGTTCTAAAAGAAAATGCATTATCAGCACTGTAATTAAGAGATTCAGATTGGATCCTGCAGTGAAAGTTAAGGGGGACTGAACTTGATACTTCTGAATTAACCTGGAAAGGATTTAAAGTACCCACAAGTTAGTAACCACCATGGTTCCTAAAGGAAACAAGTGGAAATCCTCTCTGAAGGGAATTGTTGGAAAGTAATTCTTTGTGGGTCTCCTATTTCTGTGTATCTTATGAGTAGCAGCCCTGTGTTATAAACTGTCTTTTCAAGGGAGTTTATATAGTGAAAAGCTTTAGATCTGTCTTTTAAAGATAGATATGGCACCTCCTTAATGAGTGAAGATGATGTTTGTATAGCATTCAACCCAATAAAGGCAAGCTTTTCCTCTGGATCACAGTGCAGGCATGCTTACTGACCATCATAAAGTGTCAGGTCCCCTAAGGTCAAGGTTTCTCTCACATAACACACTACATGTGCAGATATCACCTGACACGCTTCACATGTCCTTGTAGGAATGTGGACTTGGGAAATCTGCATAAGAAAATGGCTACTGCTACTACTGTGAGTAATAAAGTCTTGTCTCTGACCCAAGAATGTTTTATCTTCTGCCAGCATCTATGAAATCGTGGCAAGCTCAATTAATAGCGTGAATGTAGAGTAAAATGTCAGACCCTTCACAGTTTTAGCTTTTTAAAGAAACATTTGGCTGTAACTATTAACATTTAAAATGTCTATGCAATTGGGTCAAGACATTTTATTTCTAGGTATCTAATTTAGAACCATATTCTCTCAAAGGCATAAAGGCACACTAGGATATTTATTGTAACTCTGTTTAAACCTAAATACACACACAAGCTAACTATTTTGCCTGAATTATAGGACATCTATCAGTTATATGTCATTCCATATAATGTCCTATAATTTAACCATATAACTATAATGGCTAAATTGTAAGACATCCATTGTTTATATGAAATAAGATCAAGCTATATATACTTAGATGGAAAGATTTTCTGGACATTTATTTGAGAAAGGAAAGCAAACACAAGAAATGCAAACTTCTAGTATAAAACCATATTTATAAAAATATTCACAATATTCCCTCTGTGTGTATATATTTATAATTGTATGCAATATACATACAATATAATTGTATATATGTATACATATATGTATAATATCCAAGAAGTTTGCCTACTAAACTCTTATTATAACTAGAGAGAGAACTGCAATTGGGAAGTGACTCTCCAGTGGTCAAGGGATTTAATATATCAGAAATGATTAAACTTTTAACAGATATCAATATATTTACATAAATCAACATAAATGTGTTTATGTAGATGTTATGCAATTATTAAAAAAATAACAAATACTCATTACCCATTTATCCCCCAAGGAAACTCATTGGGGTGATATTTTGTCTGCACATTGCATTTTTTCTCTTCTTCCAAATAGTGATGTATTCTCTTTCATACTGTTCCTGATTTCTGTTATTTTGTCCCATAAATATATTTATTATTATCTATGTCATCATAATTTATTTTAGTTATTATTATTTACATTTATTATTATAATTCTGTATACTTGCAATAGCATCAGAAAAGTTATTAATGATAAAAACCATTATCATAACAACTATGTCTAGGATAGCCCAATGATTTAAAACCTCTTTGCAAGTATGTGGATCTTACATATTATGAGAGAAAATACAAAATTCAGATTTTGTAGAGTGGATCATTTGAACATCTTAACCAATTCCACTCCTACTGAGACTTTTAAACATGTTCACCAACAGAAATATACAAATATATTTATGGTGGTATTGTCCATGTTATTAAAAAGTTGGAAACAGCTGAGATTTGCATAGACAAAATAATGGGTACAAATCTTCATAGTACAGAGGATTTATGTAATAGTGAAAAAGAACAAACTGTGGTTTCATAAAAAGGTGTGGATAATTCTTACAACCATAATATTGAGAGGAAAAAGCAAGTAAGAGATAATACTGGGTATGATGATATTTTAATGAAAAAAGTTGTGTATGTGTTTATGTGCATAAATATGTGATGAGACTTCATAATAGCCAAAACAATGATAAACACAAAGCAGGTCATACACATATTTATTGGGGACAGGTGATAGGGGAGGTAAGGAGCCACATCCAAATAAATGCAATCATATTGGTGATATTTTAGCTCTTCACTTTGGTGCTAGTTCATGATTAATAATTTTCTTATTTGCTTCATAATTTGCAAATGTATCCAGCAGGAACATTTATAGTCTGTCATATGTCTCAAAATGTTACACACCCACGTAAAAATACCTTGCATATCACCAATCATCCTTATGTTGAACAAATGTCTGTGAATAGTACTTGTTTTTGTTTTTGTAAGAAGATACCTTAACTTCTGCCCTGTTGGGCCTTGTGTTTTTGGAGGTAAATAACATAATCTTCTGTGTTAAAGCCCATGTGACCACATGCAAAGCAACATGACAATGTCTTCTTGAGTAACTCTTAACCAGGCAGTAGGTATTTGCTTAAAAGATGAATTTCCACAATTGGGAATTATGGTTTAAGAATAAAAATATTTCATACCAGGAAACAGCATAGGTGCTACTGGGAGCTTCATGCTGTGTAATAGAAGTGAGGATTATTTTTTTATGGCCCATGGTTTCTATGAATAGAATTAACCAGACACCAATTATCACCTCATTGAAAGGATAAGTCACTGTGACTTCTACAGCTGGGATCAAACTCATTTCTTTTGCAATGCGAATTAATTAGAGTTAGAGAGAGCTATACTGAAGGGTTAGGACGCACTGCAAATTTAAAAAAAGTCTATATTTTAAGGAACTAAGGCGAAAATGTGTTCTAATTAGCGTACAATGTTAATAAGCAATGATCTTATTTATACACAAGTACTTTAAAGAAATACTTTAAAAAAAACATTAAACAAGCCATAAAAAGTATTCTTTTTGTGATGACTGTCATTGAAGAAACACAAAAATTCAGCAGGTGTATTATTTATTTTTAACTGGCAAGCAGACTCTACAGAAAGGGTTATCTTTACTTGAAAGTGTATTCCTCAGTGGTGAATAAAGAGAGATGGTTGGCTTCTTATCATAGCTCAAAAACATATCAGATAAATATGCCCACCAGCCTATTTGGACACAGCAGTAGATATTACCATCTGCTCCCAAATATGCCTGCAACCCTGTAGCTCTTCCATTTTGGCACCCGAATTTATGGGAAAGAGAATGACGTCCTAAGATATACTTATTTCTGAAAAGAGCCTTGAAAATGTATCCCTAGTGACACAGAGTTGTGTAAATAGCTGGGTTTACTTCAGTCACCACTGTTTTTGTGCCGGCAATGCCATTCCCACAACTACTTTTTCATGTTGGGATAGAATGACATGAGCCAGAAAATTTAATATCCTATTAGAATAAGCAGGTAAACAGAACATTGCTCAGGAAGATGATCCCCGCATTTATTTGTTTGTACCAAATAAATGAAAAGAGCAAAACAAAGGAAAAATCTGACTGCAAGAATGGACACTGTTAGTGTCTTTACAGATAAGGTAAAGAGTCCAGTGAAAATGACAGCCACATTCTGAAGGGAATGTTTCTGTCCTGCATTCAGAGACCTGAATCCAGGTTCATTCCTTCTTTCATATTATGTTTTGTCAGTCTTAGATATAAGAATCCATAGCAAACTCACAGTGACATAATGTATAGTTCCTAATCTCATATTATATTTCCAACTTGGGTTTCCAAATTCTTATTTGCACTGTGTGTATAAACACCACAGTAATTTCATTAAGAATTTATAATGCATTAATTTGATTTCACATACACATAAGTTCCTTGATGTGAATACAGGTTTACTTTGTTAATTTTTATTATACTTCATTATCTAAAATAATAAAGAAGGCAATGTTTATCTTTTTAAGTTTCTTAATAGGAGAAAATAAAATTTAATAGCATACATGTGGGAATCTGCACAGACATGGAAAATCCAAAGACACTCAGGCAAAATGAAGTATATAAGTTTTTTTTTTCTTAATTATACAGAAAGAGGTGCTGGTCCAGTATTCAATGTGAAGAAATGTAATTGACAAGGAGGGACCCAGCAAGGCCTGTTTGGTCAAAGAAGGTAATGTTGAAAAATCATAGCACATACAAGAAGTTAATATGAAATTGGAACCAATTGGCCAATATAAAGGAGAAAGAAAGAAAGAGGGAGGGAAAGAGAGAGAGAGCAAGATAGTAAGAGCTTCAAAAAAACAAAAAATCACCAATTATGTTCAGCAAAAACAAACAAACAAACAAATAAAAATAAAACCAAAAAAACCCTAGTATTGTCATCATAATGAAGTATCTTTCAGAGCTTAAATTGATGCTTGTGAATCCAACTGCTGGGTGAAATTTGGGATGGGTAGGTTCTTATTTCTTTATTTCAAGAAGACAGATAGAACATTAATTACAGACAGATGATGTTCTTGAATGAGCAGAAGGATTTTCTGGCAGCTCTATAAAAATACACCTGTGCAGATATGATTAGTATCGCCCACTCCCATAACATCAACAATAGAGATGGAAGAGGATTCTTAAGATATATTTTTTAAAGATTTTGTTTATTTATTTGACAGAGAAAGAGAGACAGTGAGAGAGGGAATACAAGGAGGGGAGTAGGAGAGGGAGAGGGAGAAGTAGGCTTCCTGCAGAGCAGGAAGCCAGATGTGGGGCTTGATCCCAGGGTCCTGGGATCATGACCTGAGCTGAAGGCAGATGCTTAACAACTGAGCCACACAGGTGTCCCAAGATATTCTTGATGCATTGAAGAGGCAGCAGAGCAGGGTGTGATGATATAACCAGAGTGTCTGCACAAGATTGTCATGACTGACTCTTATAAATTAGGGAAACTAATATGCGAATTATTATAATTTGTAGCAGCTGATTAAAAAGAATTCTGAAGCATTAAAACCATTCTCTTATCCACAAACAACTTGAGAAGCTAAAGACATGATATGCATCTGTCACTTATGCATGTTACTCTACTCAGTTATTCCTAAATAACCATATTATTAATCCACATGTGCAGTCAGTGAGAATATTTTTACTCTAAATCTTTACTGTGGGAGGAAATTATTCCTTGACTGTACATATAGAAACTCCAGTATCAATTATTCCAGAATTCCGGGCTTACAAATTTTTTAAATATTTTATTCCTAAGGCTTCTATCCTAAGTAATTGATAGGAGCTAAATACTGATACTTCCTGACATGAAAAGGCTATGATGTGCATTGACTTGTATGGTCTTTGAAAGATAAACAAACAAGCAAACAAAAACAACAACAACAAAGCCCACAACGCTTTGGGGGTTGATTTGATTTAATACTTATGAACAATGGTAAAAAAAAAAAAGAAGCATCTGCCAAGACAATATACTTATTAATGTCTCAAAGGCAAGGATATAGAACTTCCCTTTAAATTTAAATATCTTCCTAGTCTTATACAAGATTATTGAGGATCACAGCTGGGATTTTATTACATATGTTTTACAAATATCTAGGGTAGAGTCACCACTCTATTTTTAATGTTTATTTATTTTTAAGAGAGTCTTCTGAGAGAGTATTTCCTTTTACCCAGATAAAAAAGTAAGAAAGAGGAAGTCATGATGTGCCTCTATTTTTTATTTTTGAAGTAAAATTGATATATAACAATATATATTATGACCACCGATAGGTAGTGCCTGGTAGGGACAATGATCTAAGCAGAAGAAAATGGCCAATTTGAGCCACTGAACAAAAATCATGCTGCTGGAACTGTGGCTTCTTCCAACTTATTGGAAGATAACTGCCAGCAAAGGAGTATAGAGAGAGGTGGCCTTCAGCCATTTGGCATTCACCAGCACGTAGGCCAGATTTGCTCCAAGAGCCTAATCACCATCAATCAGCCAGATAACAACTCACCCTCTCATTGATTTGGAACTGAAAGATTTACTTTCCCACCATGGTTACTTATTACATAAATAATTTAGCCTATGTGGAAAACATTTTCTTAAATATACAAACTACAATAGTTTTACAACGTGATCATATGTAGAAGTTACTTTGAAATGATTTGCTCCCATGGAACAAATTAGCATATTTAGTAAATTAACCTGGTGGAGACTTTTTCTCAACTTGAGGAACAGCATTTTGAGAAAAAGTAAAAATGTCACAAATGAAATAGCTACAAAACCAAAATGTGTGATTTTCTAGACTTTTTATTTTGTGGGTTAGATAATTTTCTAAACACAGCTAGTAATTATTTTCTAATAGTTAACCCTCAGAATTTGAGAGAAAGGGCTTAAGGGAATTTTTTTTTTATCACTTAATTTCATTGAAGAAGAGTTTTTTTTTTTTTGCTGTGTTTCACCATATTAACTTTATGGACAGCTCAGTGATACTTTATAAATCATTTTAAGCAAATGTCTTTTAAAAAGGATCTATCAGACCCCTGCTTGAATTCGAATGAAAAATATTGATAAGTCATTTTGGATTAAGAGGAAATGTGGAATAAATAAATAAATATGTGATGAATTTATTTAAGTTAAACGAAAATGTATCATTTTAAAGACTTTAATTGCTCACCATAGTTCTTGGCTTAAATTTCATAAAAATAATGTGAAAAAATTGATTAGAGTAAATCTTTTCTTTAAGATATCCTATTTCCATAAAAAAGAAACAAAGAAACAAAGAAATTATAATATAAACCTTCTCCAAGTTTTGCAGGTACTGAAATTTTCCATTTGAAGATGAAGTAGCTCTCTTACACACAAAGCCATCACTGTAAATTGGTTTTGATAGGACAAAAGGAACTTTGAACATCAGTTAGAACAAATCTTAGCAAATTTTTTATAAAGGGCTAAACAGTAAATATTTCAGGCTTACAGGCCATACAGTGTCTGTCATAAGTTCTCAACTGTGCTGTTGTGACATTAAACCAGCCAGACAATAACAAATGAGTGAGCATGGCTGTGTTCCAATAAAACTTAATTTATGGGCAATGAAGTTCAAAATTCCTATAGTTTTTATGTTTTAATATTTTTATGAATATTATTCTTTAAGAAATTTCCCCCAAACATTAAAAAAATGTAAAAACCATTCTTAACTCACAGGGTCTACAAAAACAGGTGATGAGGTATATTTGGCCAATGGACCAGAGTGTACCAATCCCCAAGGTTGATGATGAAGTCTTGGTTTATATATATACTTCATTCCTACTCAAGTAGGTGTTTTGTGATGGCTGTTTGATGGTGATTAGGTTTGCAAAAACAGTTATTTCTTTTTTATTAATTATTTTTATTAACATATAATGTATTATTTGCCCCAGGGATACAGGTCTGTGAGTCATCAGGCTTACACACTTCACAGCACTCACCATAGCACATACCCTCCCCAATGTCCATAACCCAACCGTCCTCTCCATTCCCTCCCTCCCCCCAGCAACTCTCTGTTTTGTGAGATTAAGAATCTGTTATGGTTTTTCTCCCCCCCGATCCCATCTTGTTTCATTTTTTCCTTCCCTACCCCTCAATTCCCCCCACTCTGGCTCTCAAATTCCTCATATCAGGGAGATCATATGATAATTGTCTTTCTCCGATTGACTTATTTTGCTCAGCATAATACCCTCTATTTCATCCACGTTGTTACAAATGGCAAGATTTCATTTCTTTTGATGACTGCATAGTATTCTATTGTGTGTGTGTGTGTGTGTGTGTATACCACATCTTTATCCATTCATAAAAACAGTTATTTCTAAAGTTATTTATTTCTAAAGTTATTTCTTGAGAATATTTCTGTACTCAAGCTCACTGTCATTTTCACCGAATGTGAATGCTGTCAGCCAAAACAAATGCTGTAAGAACCATTTTGGGTAGTATCTTGTGAGGACCTCATGAAATAGGAGCTTGAAGATACATTTTAACACTGAATTGTATTGAATGATTCAGTACTCAGTGTCTACTTACTTTCTGCCTCATTGATATCAAACCATTCATTCAGTCATTTATTCACTTAGTCATTCCCTTGTTTATTCTGTCATTCCACATTAAATGCCAGGCACTTTCCTACGCACTGGGGAAATAGGTAAATTAGACATGATTCCTGAGCTGCAAGAACTTATAATAGCTGTGGGACAAGACAAAAAACAACAAAAAACCCAACAAAATAAAAAACAAAAACTAATACGTGATACGTGAGATACCAGAACACCATGGAAGAGGAAAGATGCCTTGGCAAGACAGAAAGTACAATGAAGACTTCAGACAAACAATTCTGTTTAAGACATTTAAAGAAAAGAATGCTCACTGCCCACAGCCTCAGATAATACATGTAATGTTTATTCATAATAAAGTGCAGTAATAGCTTACATTTTCTATACTCACAAAATTTGACGAACGATAGACATCTTAGTGGTAACCTATTTGGATTCTCAAATTTAATCAATGAGGAAAAAGTGGTTCTGAGAGGAGAAATGAAAAGTTCAAGGTCACCCAGCTCTTTAGAGGTGACCCTATTCAATTTCAAAGTTCTTCAGTAGCAACTGAATATTGTTTCCAACAGCCTAAACCTTCTTTGCTTCTTCCATAGCTTCTTACAGATTGCACATTGTTTATTCCCTCTTTCCTATGCAGATACTCTAAGTCAACTTGCAGAGCTCTTATCTTTTCTTCAGCAATTCCTTAATGATTGTAGTTAATAAAATTGAGGGGAAAAATTGGAAATAGTGCTCAAAGGGTGTTGCATTTTTTTCTTAAATTTCTGCTAATCTGAAGTAAAAATATAATTACCTCAGCTCAAACTCAGCATATTGTGTTTTTTGTTCTAGTTACTTCATAAATTGTAATTATCGTCATTTGTGGCTCTCACAAGATTATAGGTGACTGAGTACTTCATCAGCTAAGATCAGAATTTCCCATGGCACAAAACAGAACATTTGTGTAATGATCTAGGAGAGTGGATTAAACATACTAAATGAGAGAGCTACACACTGAAAATGTTGACCGGATTATCAGTTTAGCTTTTCAAATCCGTTCAACTAAAGTGAAATTGATGTGCCTTTGCTTAAGTGTCAGTACCATTTTAGAGTTTAACTTTTCCCTTTCTGACTTTCAGTTTTTAAGGTTGTCACCATTTTCAATGCTGAGGAGCAGGATCTGCACTCTTGGCTCACCCGCCTGTGTTGGATGCATATTCCCTCCCTCCACCCAGGGTTCTTTCTGGTACAAGAAGGGTGGGGGAAACAGAAGGAGGCATACAGGTTCCTAAGGCAGAGTCTCTGTAGATCTTCAGAGTCTAGAGTTTTTGTGTTTTTCTTTAGGACATTGCCCTTTAGAAAAGTATATTTCATGGCTGGGATGCCCATAAAAATTTCCAGGGATTCAGCATATCAACTACAAAAACACAGTTCTGTGTGAAACGTCATTCAACATCATAACTATTATTGCTTAGTTGGTCACTGCTGTATTCCAGGGCTTCGAGCACATTATGTCACTTAGTCTACACAAAATCTTATGATACTATTATTATTGTCTTGATATTTCTCAAATCACATCTCTAGTGCAGCAAATTATACAGAATTAGAGTATTGAAGTTATAATAAAATATCAGTTATGATAAAAATAATAACAGGTATGCACTACTTACTATGTTTTAGAGATTCTTCTAAGAACTTTAAGCATGTTATTTATTTAATCTTATTTATTTATCTTTAATCTTATCTACTTAATCTTCCCAGCATCCATAAGAGTTATCATCCCCATTTTAAGACTATAAATTATAGTTACATAATATGCTTAGTATCACAATTAATAGACAGCAGAACAAAGATTTGAACCACACAGCCTGACTCTGTAGGTCACATACCTAACCACTACACCACAGAAAACTCTCATATAAGATGGCCGATGGAGGATATTTTTCTTCACTCTTTCAACCTATCTTCCATTGACAATGAAAAGGGAAAAAAATCTTATTTTCAGGGTCCTATCTAACTTTAATAGGGTTATCATTTACCCAAATAATTCAAGTAATTGAGCAAACTCTGTAGTTGGTGGCTTAATACTTATTGTGTGTATATAAGTATGCATATATGTGCATATATGTATCAGTATGAGATATATATATGTATATACATATACATATATATATATATGTATATATAATTATGTGATAATTGTTCTCTCTCTTCATGTGTCCTGAAAACTATGGCTTGTCCATCCCCATGGACTGAAATTCTTATTTAGTGCTTCTTATGATCCTTGACAATGTTTTTTCATAAGCAGTGTGGTATACATGTGTATCTTGTGTTAATTTAACTTACAACCCATGGGAGGTCAGTTGGCCTAATTCAGAGAACACACTCCAGGGATAGGAACATTTTAAATCTTCTAATCAGAAGCCCACCTTCCAAAGATGTGCACTTCAACTATCCTTATTACTAAGGTTCTTATGTCTGATTAGTATCCGATTAGCATAATGTGTGTTATAAATTCTTTTTTGTTACTGATAAGGATGCAAGAAATATTGTACAGACTTTCTTGTCCTTGCAGGAATGTAGTGTAAGAGTCCAGAGACCAATTACCTATATACCTTTTGGAAATGGCCAGAATCTGAAATGGTCTGGTGTATATCCACTGATTCTGAGAATACTTGTCACCATGGTTAATCCTACCGATAACATATTTTTGCATTTGCCTCAAGCAAATCTTTCACACAGGTAGGGCCAAACTACTAAAAGGAGCTTACTGAATAAGCTACATGCTTGTTTGCCAATAAATGTTTGTACGTGTGAACAAATTCCTCCTGTGAAAGCCTCATTTTCATGTAACCTGGTTGTAGGAGGAGACCTAAAACTCTTACCTGCCTCTACACTTAGAATTTTTATTTACCATAAAACACCTACTAATTTTAAATGACGGATTGCTTTAGACCAGAAGGCAGCAGGAGTGTGTGTGAGTACTACATGAGTGCATGTTTGCATGTACACGCCTACAGATGCACCTACAGGAGAATGGTAAAATAGGAGGAGTGGACTAGGAGACAGAATGGGGCTGCCAGCTGTTTATATATGAGCTTATTTGTCCTTGTCCCTTAGGCTGGAAAGTTTTCATCCACAAATTCTCCTAAATTTCTTGCGGATGAGCAAGCTATTTGTCTTTGGCTGTAGAGACGGTAACACGTTATTTATGATCCACACTTACCTACAGTTGTTCAGATCTCTGTCACCCCTAAGATGGATGGCTAAAATGCACTCTACTTTAGTCTACCCTCTTCCACTTACATGCCTTTATTTGTTCTTTGAAAGCCTATGCTGTGTATATTTCAGGGAAAAATCTAGTAGAAATGCTCTTCCTTTTACATTTTATGTGTGACAAATGTTTAAGCCACTTTTCTCCCTCAAAATTTCCAACATTATTGCCTTTTTCCTTTCTTCTAATGTTGTCATGCTTCTTACTCATGTCTGTAAAATATGAAAACCATTTAGTAAGCAATGTAATAAATACTTCTCTAAGCCCTTAGGACTTATATCATCCAATGTTGTTTATAAGCAGTTAGAATCGTGGTTTTCTTGAATTACAGGTTTTCACTTAAAATCTAAGTTCTTTGCATTTGTCTATATGAATTAAGTTAAGTATTCTCTATTCTGAATGGTATTTCTTGAATTTTTTTTCCTTCTTACCTTTTGTTTTTATTTTATGCTCTGAACTTAGCTATGGTCTTTTTCAACTAAGAGTGAGGATATATTATGGAATCAACAGAAACCTTCATTTGACCCAGTCCAGAGTAAATAAATTAGTACAAATAAAATCACTGGCAATAGTTTAGATCATAATGCTGTGGTGCAGTAACAAATAATCCACAGTAAAACAAAAACAATGTTATTTCTCACTCATATGAAGTCCACCCAAGGCTGAGGGACAGTCCAAGAAAGCTCTCTTCCATGTGGTGGACTCAGGAATCCAGGCTGCTTTGTCTTGTGGTTATGCCATTTGCAATACTTGGCCTATGTGGTTTCCAAGTCAATGTAAGAGGCAATTAGAAAGTTGTCTACTGAATCTTATGTGTTTTGCTCATAAGTGACACACATTATTTCTCCTCCCAGCACATGTCTAGACCTAATCATTGCCTGCTTAACTCTAACGGGACTGTGAATTTCAGGTGAGCTCTGACTGCCTCTGCCTACTGTTCTTATAGAAGAAGAGCTATATGATTACAGAGGCCCTATGGTATGAATATTGCTCAGACCACTGGAATGCTAATAAATATTCAGGGTGAGCATGAATCTAAGTTATCCTTGTAACTGGCCTCTCCACTTAGAGATATATATATGACTGGCATCTCTTCAAACCAAAGTCAGTCTCTCCTTCATCACCTGCTAGTCCTTGCAAAGTGCTAAAAAAGGGACTCTTCTTTTGTGTAGTAGCCAGCCTGTTCCTCTCTTGCAGGCAAGAACAATAATGATGAGGGAATAGGATGGGGAAGGTTTGGTGACTCCTTTCTTGACAATAAATGATGAGGGAAGTCTTTCAACTGGATGTTTGTATCTTTAAGATTGTATCCTGTTGTGGATCAGTATCTTGAAAATGTTAAAATGGCCTTTGACTCTGAAACCTTGCTAAGCTTGTTATACTTATCTACATCCATGTACAGATTAACAGTGAAGCCCTTAAAGATGCAACATTTGTGCATTTTTCTTTGGTGATGCAGGATGGAGAAAGGAAATCGGGAAAGCTGAAGATTGGTAAAGAGAATAGGCTCCCGTGTCATTCAGGTACTGGCTTAAATTCTCTCACAGTTGCTCATTAACCATTTCATTATAAGTGAGTTAACTAGCTTCTCCAAATCTCTCTGAGTGGAGATACAAAGACCTATCTCAGTGGTGGTTGTGAAAATAAGAGAATGTACATTAACAGTACATGCACTTAGAAGTAAGCATTCAATAGATACTGGCTGTCCTTTTAATTGTTAATTTGATAACCAAAATAGTTATAATGCAGAGAAAGAGCAACAAAAAAATAAAATAGAGAAGATAGGCTATACCTCAGAGATCTCTCTAATTTTAGTAGTTGAAAGGTTTACAAGAGGTTTCTCAGCAATATTATCTTATTAATATTAATTAGTATTAACACAAATATTAACCATAGAGATTAAAGTTCCAGAGATTTGAGGCCTCCTCTGATATTCCTCCTGCTTGACATTTTCCAATATTTTCTTCACCTTTTCGCTAATGAGTGGGCACATGATTGTTGAATAGCAATGTCTCTTTTCTTTTTGATTCTGGCTAGAGATGGTGGCCTTCCCAATTTAGTAGGAAAGTCTAGGAGTGTGCCAGGAACATTAGGCCAGATGGAAAGAAGGCACAGATGTTGAAAATTGATATGTAGATTGAAGATGAGAAGACCATTTGTCTGAAGGCCATAGAAACAGAGGAAAAGCAATGTGACCTGGGTCTGATAAGACTGGACCAAATGAGCTTTGTACCATATCAGAAGATCCAAGGAGACACTACAGGATTGAAGGTTGGGATGAGGGAAGGGATGACATCATGACTCTTCCTCACAGAAAGATGTCTGGTAAGGGAAGATGAAAAAAATTTTTCTCTAGTCTCAAAGAGCTCTAAATCTTTGCTTGGAAGATAATAGTATGCACGTTTTCATATCTATGGCATCCTCAAATCCTGTCCTTGATCCTTGTCTGTTTCCTTCACTCTCGGTAGTGATGACATGCAACACATAACCTGGCACTTCGATTTAGGACAGTTGTTCTCAAAGAGTGACCTCTACGGCATCCAGAACATCATTTGGAAACATGATAGAAATGCAAATTATTCCACTCCTCCCCCCCCAAATCAGAAACTCTGGAGATAAATCCAGGAACCTGTTTTCTACAAGCATTCTGGCTGATTCTGATACACACTAAAGTCTAAGAGCCACTGTTATAAACTGTATTATTATATTTTTCCTATTTAGTATCACCAAATATAACTCATCCCTCCCTCCCATTTCTGATAATATGCCCAATTCCACTATTTATAACTTAAATGTCTTCTCTTTAAGGCCAACTCTATAAGCCGGAAACTTAAATTTATCCCCTTTTCCTTCCCCAGCTTTCATATCAAATCACCACTTGTTCAACCACCAAGTAGCTCCAATCCATCTTCTTCTCTCCATCCTCATAGATGACCATCAACTCAGTCTGCACTATTGAAAGACCTTCTTGCTGAGCCACTATTTTGTGCCAGATTTTGTATTAGGCCAGTCAGCAAACCATAGCATGAAGAGTATACCCAGGTTGTGGCTTGTTTTTGTAAGGAAGGTTTTATTAAAATAAAACCACACTCATTTTAAAAAATATTGTCTGTGACTTCTTTTGTGCTAAGACCAAGTTGAGTAGTTGTAACAGAGACTGTATGGTTCACAAAGTCTAAAATACTTACTAAGCGACCTTATATTCAAAATCTCTGCCCAATCTCATGCTAGGCACTGGGCACACATGGAGAGAAAGAGAGATGTCATATCCTCTTGGAACTTGACAGTCCAGCAGGGAAAATCAAAAGATAGAGTGAGCTACCCAGTTACCCATGTCAGGAATTTCAAAGGAAATGTGGAAATTCATCAAAGAGAAAAAGAGAAAAGTATTACACTCAGAGGAAATAACATTTCTTTTATTTAATATAATTTCTCTTAGTACTTGGTAGAGTCCTCAGTATGTTCTGATTTTCAATGTAGCTGGCTGTCTAATAATCACTTCATAAAATCCTTTGAGACAGTGTTTAAAGCAGGGACCTTCAGGTCACTCCTTTCCAGGTGGGAGTCCAGGTTATACAGTAAGTCCTAATTCTACAAGTGAACATACACGTGACCCAGGGCAGTGGTGGGAACATGTCATTTGAGCATGTGAGGCACTCCATATTGATATGCTAAACAAATTTCTTCCTGAGATCTCAACATATGCTTTAGGTATTGCCAAAAGTAGTGACTATCAGATCACACTTTACATCTGTTAACAAGTGGCCTTGTAGAATAGTATTGCTCTAACAATTTTGCCCCAGGATGTGTGAAAAAAATGTGTATGCAACACAATTTTTTCAAGGCAAATTACATGTAAAAGGTGAAATGATTTTGGTTATGTGCTCCTCTTCCCCACTGAAAATTCTTTTCTTCTTTGTAGAAACACTTGAGGAAAACATTTGAAAAGTCTGTCAAGAAAATACAACTGAAATAATTTTAGAGGCATTTATTTCCTCTACTCTTTCCCCTTCTTCATTTACATGTTACTAAAAACAAAAAACAGACCAAAAGACCTAACTCCTTCCCCTCACTGAAGACAAGTGCTTCAGATGCACTTTCCTCTCTCTTCCAGGACTAAATAAATAAATAAATAAAATTTAAAAATAAAAAAATAAAAAAGAAAAGAGAAAAGAAAAAGAAAAGAAAGAAAAAACAAAAACAAAAACAAAAAACAAAAAACAAAAAACAAAACAAAAAAAACCCAAAAACGAAACTATAAGGACAGGGGCCAGGCCATGAGCGCTGAAACTCTAGCATTTTGTGGCCAGAGCCATTTCTCTTCTCATATCGCTGTAACCTTAAATGCTTTGACTGCTATCCTACCATCTCAGGTAAAACACATGTGCCATTCTCCTTTCTGCCTTCAAATCCATGCTAGAATAATTCCACCTGTTTTGTGTCTGGCACTGATCCTTTTTGGCATGAAAAATAGAAACATTGGGACCGTTAAAGCTCTGTCTACATTTCCAACATCTTGCTGGCGCGCCCTCCTCCAGCTAATAACTCGTTCCCGGCCAAATGGTACATTTTCACTTCAGGTGGGGATGTCTTCAGATGGCTGTTTCAGAGGTAGAAGTAGTTAGGGGATCTGGGAGACTTCTTAATTTCCCCCTTCTCTCCAATTTATAACATTCCTCATGAATCAGATCATTGACTGCTTGCTGCTTTTTCTCCTGTAGAGGCTGCTCCCGTTATCACCAACCAGCATTACTTTCAATCTTGTTGCAGATCTGGCTGATTAAAAACACTAGTCTTGAGAAAATTCTTTCTTGAAAGTCAATGCTTGCGGGAGATTAGGACTATTTATATTGTAAGGCACTCCCTTCAAAGCCTCTGGTGGCTTTACTTTCTTGACTGATGCAAACCTCAACTAATTCTCTTTATCCAGATAATCCACTCACTTCCAATATTCATCAAATGGCAACATGAAAAGCTTTTAAGAAAGAGAATAAATGTGCAGGCTTAAAATCACATAGAATTTTAGTCTTAATAAAATTGTGAAAGAAATTACAAGGAAATCAGGGTTTTGAATCTTCTTCCCAATGAGATAACTTAAAAGCCGATAAAAATCCATGAGACCATAGCAAATATGTTTTGTACTTCTTGAATTGCTTCAGCCGTGTTAGGATCACAAACCTTCGATGAGGAAAAAAGAAATGGGTTTTTTCTCTCTGATTAGTACCGTAAAACAAACTCCCCCTCTCTGTTCTCCTGTTTCTTCCCTTTATGTGTGTGGAATTCTCTATCGCGCTGTCTCTTCATTTGATGCCTAAATCTTTTCATTGGATATTTAATGTGCAGTGACCACACACAAAGTACTAACAAATATACAATACCTACAGTAAAAGAGGGAAACCTTGTCCTGAGGAAGTTTCCTCAGACTTGATGGAGTTGTTTTGAGTTAAGGCCAGAAAACCAGGGGAAGCTGAGAAGTTTCCTATAGCACTAGAAGAAAGAAAATGTAGTGAGGAAAGGGATGTTTTTGATACAATGACATCTAGAACTCCAGTCCCAAATTTAAGGAATTAATAGTTGAGCAGATTTCTGAGGTTACCTATAAGATATGTGATTTTAAAGTGTTGTAATTTGTGACTCATGATCATTGACAGTGTTAGGGATGACATGTAGGATGATACTACAAAATTCTTACTATCGCTGCCAGGATTCCACCAGGAAATATTCAGTATTTTCCAAACATATTAAAAAGCAATGTAGCAAATCTTTCACACTTTGAAGAATGCTATCCAAAAGAGGAAAATTTTTAAAAGCCTCAGTTTTCTTTATAGATAGCAATATGCTATGGTTAGGTATCAACTGACTTAGTATTCACCAAAAGAGGGTCTGATATTTAAAGCAAGACAATGTGAGAAGAAAGGACCATTCAGGGTAAGAGCTAGCAGATTTCTTTCCCAGGTTCACACTGTATTTCATAAATGGGCTTTTTCAGGCAAGTAGAATAAAATGGTGAGGACTGTTGTAAGAAAGCAAACAGGAGAGCTGTAAACCACACTCTATTGTCAAACACAAACACTATCATTCAAAGCTTAGTGAATGCAAACCAAACAAGCAGACCTCAGCCCAATGATGCTGCCTGTAAGGTTTCATGCAGATCACTCAGTGTCCACAGAGTGGTTTGGGTGCCCACAGGGATGGGTACTGATGGTCCAGCAGTTGAGATGAGTGCATTTGCTTGTGGGCCCTGTTACTTGATAGCTCCATAATGAAACAATAAATGTGCTGAGTTGTAAAATGATAAGGATCGTCTATAACACTCAGCCTGGGAAAGGCTTTTACACAGGGAAAATCCTACTCAGGACTTGTTGGAGATAGGAAACCTCAGTGGAAAAACATTTTTTTCCTATAAGTGGGCACCATCCCAAAATATTTGACTACAGGGAGAAGAATAAGTTAATTTCTTCTTGGCTAAATGTTTTTCTTAACCACATCATCAGTGGGAATACTGACATTTCTCAAACCCCAATCCACCATATAAGTGTAGGATGTTAGAGCAACTACTCATCATTCATTACTGAGAGTAAAAGACACGTGGCCTGCCTTTCCTCCCCCTACAAAGATTATAAGGCCTCTCCTGATTCAGAATTTTACCTGGTCCAAACTACAAGGGAAAATCAATGTAAAGTTTTTGCTTCATTTTTCTATGGCCAGGTAGATGGTTCGCATTGGTGTGTGAGGGGTGGCTTTGACATGAGTCCCGGTTTTTATGCCTTGGTTACAATCTAAAAGGTGAATGGCTACACAAAGCACTGCCTCTACTCCGAGTGGAGACCCCTATGCAGATTACCGGGCTTTTAGGGAAACATCTTTTCCCTGAATTTGAATTGAAACTCTACTGAGTTCAAGGATCAGCGTTATTCTTAGAAGACTATGTATTTATGAAATGGAAAATTCTGTCTCATGCTGGTGGATAAATTTTATAGACAGCTAGATTTTTTAGAGGGACCAAACCAAGCTTGAATTGTTGCCTTAGGCCGGGGTATAGAAACGTCATCTCCCTTACTTGTAGTCTGTATACTGTTTTAGGCTAAATAACTTTTGGGCTTTGGTAAACTAATTGCTGATGGTTTACCAGTTTTGCTGACTCCCCGAAAGGAGAAAAAGTATGCTGGTAGCGAGATCGAAGAAGAATATCCTCAGGGAGGGAAACAAGTATAGAAATTGGGATATGTGTAGAGGGTTTCATTTGGGAGAGTTTCCTCTTTATCTAGGAAACAACCCTATATTTTGAGAATAATTATTTACACATTTCAACACATCTTAGCAAAGTCTGATGCACCTAAAACCTTTTTTACTTATTTATTTTAGTGGGTGATTATATTCAAGTCACCATTCCGATTTCACTTTAAATGTTACTTGCACAGAAAAGACTCCCTTACACCCAGAAGATGAGACTCCTCAATCATCTTAATACCTTCCACTTGCTACAGTTTTTAATCTGTGTTGATGATTATATAATTAACCCATAAGCATAGTTTGCTGACTACTGGTTCTCCAGCACTTGATGAAATGCCTGATCCATAGCAAGAATTCATTACAAGTATGCAAGATAAAGTAGGGCCCCCGAGGGGGGATCAGAGTGGTGGAAAGGAGCCTGACATGGGAAGAAGAGGAGGAGATGGGTCTAACCTTCTTCCTAGATACATTAAAGGAAGGCGACTCTTGGAGAAGGACAATGCCTGGGCACCTAACACACTTTTTGTTCTTCATGAAGTTTTAGTATGTTGTAAGTAAGTATAATCTGACCTAAATTTTGTATCTTTTTCCAAACGAGAGCTCAGGAAATAAATTTTTTTTCAGGGTCCATACAACTTATAGTCAAGCAATTGATTCTTAAGTCTAAAAGGACTGTTAGATTTGTAAAACATAGCTCTATTGTGCCTTACTCCTTTCATTAACATCTTGTTTTACTTAATAATTTACCACTTTAATAACTTAAAATATGTATTGTACTTAACCTAAATAAAGTGATCCAAATAAGATATGAACATAAAATGGCAATACCCCACAAAATACCATGCACATAAGCTATTTTTAAATTACTTTATACTTGAGAATTTCACTAATTACCTTCCTTGCTCATCCCCAGTGCAGAGCTAGCAAACAAATTGAGGGACAAAATCTCTTCTTATTAATTACACTTTATCTCTGTACCTGCCCAAAATTGTGTTGCAACACAGTTACTGAATAAAAGTGTCCTGGATAAATAAATAAATTAAAGAGTGGATCCCTCCACTTTCTTAGAATAAAGTGAACTTGAGAAGCTTTATTTTAATATTAATGTGTCAAGAAGAAACTTCTTACTGTAACTGTAATGTCATGGGTCATAGTATTTTCAGAATTCATAAGGCTGTCACTTGTCCCATTGCCTGAACAACTAGATTGATGGATTACCTTGAATATATACAATGGTAGAGATAAAGAAATGAAAAGAATGACAAAGGTTGATCCCAGTTTTGTAACATCTGATCTTTATACAACATAGGGGATCCCTTTTGCCAGAAAAATAATTTTTAAAATCACAAGTTTAAGTGCAAGCCCTTATATAAGGCCACAAGACAGGGGTTGAAACATAAAGCTCATGAACCTCAGGCCAAAATCTGCTTCCATTGCTTACACTATAGAAATATCCACTCTTGGGTCTTCTGATCATTGCAGAACCCAAACAATAGTTGTTACTAATAGACTTCAACAGTGACTCTGAAGGATTTGAAAGCTGAATGGCATCATGAAAGTATTTAAATATGTTTAGCAGAAATTATGTGATAATAAAAATACTTCCTCAATTATTAGCATGACCAGATGACTTCCTGAGAATATATGGCAAGTTTGATCCCCAAACTACAAGGATTCACAGGTTAACAGCTACAATCCATTTAGCCCCACTTAACTGACCATTTTCTGCAGAAGTTAAAGTGGGAATAGAAAAATCCTGCCCAATTTCACACTGTACACACAGTGATTTTGTACCTGGCAACTTTTTAGTCACACCTGGCTTCCTATCTACCTTCTAGGAATGTCTGTTTTTATTCTCTATGTCAAGAACATAGACATACTATCTCTACTAGCCTGTGCAATGGAAAGAGACTAGAATCTTCCAGCTTTGCTCATGCTGTCCCACCTTTTGGGAAAAAAAAAATGAGAATAAAAGTTGGTAAAGGCATATAGATGCAGCCCCCCTCTGTTGAAACGACAGGGTCGTGATCCTGGCCTAGAAGTTATCTGCAAGCATGAGCAGCTGATAATTAAACAAGAAAGGTGATTAGAAGGAGTGAGCTCAATAAACTATGCCCTTTTTACTTTTTCATTTTCATTATTCCATATGATCAAAATGATGGGTTCATTCTACCTTAAAGTAAATTATAAAAGCACACTTCTTTAATAAAATACAAACCCAACACTCCCATTACTTCTGACAAAAGTTATATACTTGAAATAACACTTTTTTTTTTAATCCCATGGTTACAAAAGAAAGTTAGTGAGCCTAAAACTGTAGTCATGAATATGGACATAATTCATCTAAAAAGATATTAAGGTTCACATATTTCTATGTCACATGGAAAGACCAAGACACTCAAGTTAATGGATATATCTGTAATCTTTTCTTCATTAACACACAAAAAAATATCTTGCCAAACTAGTATGCTCTTTAGTATAGCATCCTGGATTCTCTGTAGAAGTGAAATGGATTGGTTTCATATTTTTTATTTTATCTTATTATGACTGTTTATTAATTCATGTGTTTACCGAGCTTGTCACTGGACTATAAATTACTGTGTAAACCAATTAATTATCTTCCTAAAACTAGCTGGTATAGTCTCCCTGTGCTGCCTTTTGATAATAACAAAAGACTAGTTTCTCCACCAATGTCTTGGAAATTTGAGTGAAAATGGTGAACTGATAACTCTTTGGGTTTTAATTTATTTATAAGAAGCTTTATTTTCAGAACAAAATTGAAGATCTTCATACTAAAATCCAATATAGATTCAGATTCTCAAAAATATCACCTATAATTTATTTCCTTTGTAAGATTAAATGACTACTGAATTGGTCTCTGTCATGCTTTATATCTCAAACTATTTAACATTTTAAATTTATGTTTGGGACATAATGGTTGAAGTTGTAACATTTTCCAAATTGTTTTATAAAACCTTTTTTAAAGAATACCAGTAGGTAGGCACCCCATAAAGAACCCATGATCTAAATAGCTTTTGATGTGCCTGATTATACACCTTTCCTAGAGATTCACAAACAACAATAACATATCAAAGGCTGTAAGAAGTCAAGGGATAGAGAAATACTAGACTGAAGAAAACTGTTCTCAAAATTTACTTGAAGAAAAATATCATTTATGTGGCTTCTTAATAACATTTTGCAGAACAGTGTTCCAGGACCATCAGCTTAGGAAGTTTTGAATTAATAATTGCAAAGAGACCAGAATGATATATGCCATCAGGTACCTTCAGAAAGCTCTAAAAACCATCCTTCGATGAACTCAGCAGCACTCAGGAAATGTATCTCATTAGCATAAATTCTTATTCATTTATATATACATGTCTGAGATTTGGGGCAGTGTAAAAGGCTGTCAAATATGAAAGCTGTGCAGGCTCCATTTATTATAAAAACTACCTCTTTAGATTTAGACATTGATTTGCAGAATATCTAAGTATTTTAGAAGTTATCTAGACAAGTAGTTCTCCATCACAAAAGCAAACCATCTGGAGAGGGTGGTAAAAATCCAGATTCTCAGGCCTCAGTCCTGGAGAGTCTGATAGAGTAAGCTTAGAATAGCACTCTTATTTGTAGCTTAAAATTTCCTTCAGAAATTCTCTTCTGAATCAAATTTGGGAAGTACTGATCTAGGCCAAACTTTCCAAGGATCCCATCTACAATGTTTCGATAGTGACTTCTAAACCTAAACGCTTCCAAAACAGTTTGTGTCATTGTTAAAAATTTTCTCTCACTTGAATCTAAAATATAATTAAAAGCTAGTACTTACTGTTTAAGTGCCATATACTATATTAAGCACCTCTAAGAATTATCCTATTTAGTTGTCATAATAATGCTGTGAGGTATATGCTATTATTATCTGCTTCTATTGATGAGGAAAGCAAACTTTATAGAAGTTAGATAATACCTTTAGGAATAAAATTTTCAGTTCAAACATTTATTAAGAAATCACTATTATTTTTCTTGTAGTAAATCAAACACAAACAAAATGACACAGACCCTGTACACCAACCTTGTATGAAAATGTGATTGATATTTTTACCTATTTGAAAATTTCTATCCATGTGAAGAACTTGACCAGATATTTTTTGATTCACATACAGAACAATGTTTATTATTCAACCCATGAATTATGTTAAAGATTCTTGAAGTTTTTAAACTCTAGAAATGTTTGATGAATATCAAAATAGTCACTATTGCCACATATTTAATGTTCCCAGAAGTTTGTTAAGGGATACAGCTATTTCTAGTCTACCACAGAAGTTATATTAATCATGTATTTTAGAAAAAAATGGATGCTTGAAAAGTGCTTTCATTGTTAACACTTGCAGACTTCATACGTCACTCAGTGACATTTGGTTTTCTGAGAACTTAGAAAGAAATTATGTGTTACAGAGGAGTATCATTACCTGTCAGATCTTATTTCTAGCTTTGTTGATAAAGAGAGGCAACACTATACAGTCCACTTTTTAGAAAGATAAGTTTATGTAAGGCTAATTTAGCCTTTTAATAAGATTTTTTTAATCTTTTCACTTCTATCTACATAATTACAATAAATCAAAGTTAAGTTTTTCAAAGAAGACTCTTTATACTTAATAAAAATGATTGAGTAAGTAAATATACTAAATTTATGAATTGAGTTAGCTGAAAGCTTAAAACCATCAAGAGGTACTACACCATTTTTTCCCTTTTAGTCAAATCTCCTTGCTGGGTTTTATTTGGAACTCTTCTCAACAAACCTAGTTTTAACTAAAAGTTTAAAAGGATTTTAAGCTTGATGGTTTCTAAGCTTTCTCCCATCTTGAAATACTATGATACTTGCTACAGTGCACATCAAGAACATATGGTTAGTTGGCTCAGCTGTCCAGAGAACTGGGGATTGAAATTCTGTTTCTTGTTTAGCTACTTTCTGTTTCACAGAGGCTGCTTCCATACTACCAACTTACGTTTCTGCCAATGCATGGGATAATGTGCAAGATTATAAACAACTCTGGAAAAACTCATCTCCCCTACCTGGATAAGCAACACAAACTCAGCCCCATTCCTAATGATGATAAAAATAATCTTTGTATAAAAAGTTAGCATAACACCATTAATATAGTTACTGCCATTTATTTTAAAAGAAACAGACCTCAGAGAAGGCAACATGTGGACAGTGTCATTCTATAGTGTCTGCTCTCTAAGACACATCAATTCATTGTTTTTTTGCTTATTTGTTTGTTTTATTGTTGTTGTTCGTTTAGCAAGGCTGAGATCCATGAAGAGAAAGAGAAATGAGAGTCAAAGCAGGACTGCTCTGTTCATGCAGGAGAATCCTTCATTTTTAGTGGAAAAGATTCTGACATATAACAGATACTGAGACACTAATATTTTCATTTGTAGTAAGATTTGGGGCAATTATGCAGACATGGTTTCATGCTATCTGTACTAGGTAGCATGGCATAAACAGCATCATTCATTTAACTACTCAGTAAAGTCAGTCATATGTTGATTACCAACTTGGAGGAGACTCCCAGCTACATGCAGTATAAAGTCATGAGCCTTAATGTAGTCCAGATTAGAAAGTCAACGTGGAACTCTTCTGCCTGAGCTACACAGAATCAAAGAAGTCCTGAAGGACAAAAATATTTCCAATGACACCAGAAAAGACACATGTTGTAAGCTAAGTGACCACTCCATAGACTGGTAAAAATGGAACACATGGTTTCTTACCAAAATGAAGGGTTCAAAAGCAATTATGATTTCTAGAGTAAAACCTAGGTTTCTTCACAACAAAAGAATATAGCTTGCTTTACCTCAAATTATACTATGGAATATTTCCAGAATAAAAGGAATATAATATTTCAAGAGTATGTTTTAAAATGTATCAAATGCAAATTTAGGACAAAATAAACATTAATTTTGGTAAAGGTTCAACAATGATCAATGAATCATGACAATGAATCATGAATTATAGTCAACTAAATTGAATGGGTGTTGATGATGTGGGACATAGTGATGTAAAATGAGAAAAGTAAAAAAAAAAATAGAATATATCTAAGCTAAAACACACCTCAGAAAAAGAAAATGGACCAATGGACAGCTATTGGCTTACGTAGGCATTTTGTCTAAAAGGTGGAGTTGGGGAGGGAACTACCAAAACTGCCTAGGGAATTACTATGGCTAGTAAACAAAGCATGCAGCAAACAGGAGGAAAATAAGATCCTACTTGCATATCTATACTTAGGAAGCAAAGACATTGGGCCATATCAACTTAAGCGTGCATCATACATGATACAGCATTATGGCATAGATGCCTTTGTTCTAACAGTAGACATTTTCTTGGGAGAGACAGTAGATAGCAACAGATATTTTGAGAATTTCTGGAAAAAAGTGGTAGGCTTTTTAGTTGATCCTCATTACATGTTATTTACATATGCTAATAAGATTGTATGTTGAGGAGCCTCCATGGCTCAGTCAGTTAAGTGTCTGCCTTTGGCTCAGGTCATGCTCCCAGGGTCCTTGGATTGAGCCCAGTATGAGGTTCCTTGTTCATTGGGGAGTCTGCTTCTCCCTCTTTCTCTGCCCCTCTCCCCACTTGTGTTCCCTCTCATTCTCTCTCACTATCTCTCTCAAATAAAAAAAAATAAAATCTTAAAAAAAGATTGTATGTATATACACATGTGCACACATACATAGGTACATATATGTGCGTGTGTGTTTTCTTATGCTAAAGTAAGAATCTCTGGCTTTCTCTAAATGATACTCCTGAGACAGAAGCAGGAAATAGCACATATAATCAATATATTTATTGATGCATTTCTAATATGGTTGGTCAAATGCATACTGAAATTTAGCCCAGAGCAGAATGACAAAATGGCCACAGCTATTTTCAAGACAATTATAAGACTGAAAAAAAAAAAAAAGCAATTATAGAATCTCTGCTCTAAAACTGTTTTGTTTTTTTTGTTTTTAGTAAAAAGAACTAACAAAACCAAACAATTCAGCTCATACCAAATCTGATTCATTTGATTCCTGGTGAGTTCAGACCTGCTGGCTGCTATTTCAAGCCTCATTTCTTTTTGACCTCAAATAATAAACTTGAAGCCAGCCAGTTTCTATTCAGCCTTGTTGCATTGTCTGCCAGTTTATAAGGCTTTATGTTTGCATCAAAAATGTTACAGGAGAAAAACCAAAGGAAGTCACAAATCTGGGCAATTTTCCCTGTTTTACACAGATTTTAAAAATGTTGCAGAAGTTGCCAGGCACTGGACATACTTGATAGCAGAAAATAACCCAAACACTGACAAATCTCTGTCACTATTTTGTTAACTCCTTACAACAAGAAATTATTGTACTGGTTTTTCTTCTTTCCTTATTTCCCAGCTTCCTTGCTTCATCCCTATTCTCCTCCCTTTCTTCTCCCTTCACTCCTGTCTATCCATTCAGCACTTCCTCTACTTCCTTCTTTGTGCCAAGCTCTCTTAACCTTCTTACAGTCTAACAGGAAAAGAGACCCCTAAATCAATACTGGCCAATAACATACCCAAATCTGGGTCGTTCCACAGTGTAGCAGCTATCATTGGCACAACTGACTCCTTACTTTGACAAAGTGGGCGGCTTCTTAGCAGCATGATCGTGGGGTCAGAGAGGGCATCCCAAAGCCCTGCATGACTTTAGATTCCTCAATCCAACTGCTAGTTGTGAGAGCACCTTGCTGTCTGCAGAAGAATGATACCATTAGAGCCATTCCTATTTGTCCATCAAGGCTCACAGCAGGAATTATCTCATGCATTCCTTTCTACAACCTGCTATCCTACTGTAGTATTCAAGTGTAGCTGAACTTTCTCCCCACACCTGCTCTTATGTCTAAGTAGCATTTCTATCCCAGCTCTCTCATTGTCTGGTGAGCAAGCTATCTCCCCTTTAGTCTGTGAGAACCTTCAGGCAGGGACTTTGTTTCCATTTCAGTTTCCCAACACCTAACAAAATACTGTGTACAAAGTGAGTGCTCAGGAAATACTTGGTAAATGAATTCTTTAGAAAACATACTCCCTCACCCCCCAAAAAAAACCCCAAAAGCAAAACAAACAACAACAACAAAACAAACAAACAAAAAGAAAACATACTCCCCTGTTAACAATCCCTCACAAAATAATCAACAAATATTTACTGAGCCTGTAGTATATTCTAAGAAGTAGGCACAGGTATACTGCAGAAACAAAGTTGCCTGTTCTAAAGGACAGGTTATCAAGAGAGGATACAAATAGTGAAAAGCAAATAAATTATTATAATGGCAATCAAAATAAAAAATAATCAAATAAAGGTTGACTGGTGAGGGCTGTTGTAGAACATGAAAGCTTCTCTGAGGTGGTGACATTTAAGCTGAGACCTGAAGGGTGAGAGGGAGCTAGTCAAGTGAGCAGAAAGGAGAGAATGATTATGACAGAAGGGAAAGTTTGTGTAAGGTAAGTAAGACTTTGAAGTGTTCCAGGCATAGAAAGAAGGCTATTGTGCCTGAAGCACTGCAAATTATGGAATAGTAAGAGATGAGATTTACAATATAGGCAGTACCAAATTACACAGGGTTCTTAAATCAAAGCTCGGAGCTGGGGTTTTATCCTACAAGCAAGGGGAAGCCTTTGTAGGGTTTTAAGCAGAAGAGTGATGTAAGCCATTATTTGATTTAAATAGATGATGCCTTCATCAGCAATGCAGAAAAATAGTTTGCAGTAATGAGAGGAATCAGGGAAAACAATTAGACAAGAATGAAATTAAACACATTTATTTTAGCTTCTATAGCCTCTTACACCTGTCAATCAGAAAGTCACCAACCAATCAGGATGGACACTAGTCATGGGGCCATAATATCTGAATAGATGCTGAGTAGTTGGTTAACCTTGTAGCATGCAGTGAGAGATAATGGTAGCATAAACTAGGTGGGTAGTAAAAGGATGAAGAGAAGTGAATTGTTGAAAAATATATTTGGCCAGTATAACTGAAAGGGTTTACAGATAGATTGAATATAATGGGTCTTTGGATAAGAGAGGTTATCTTTAGTAAACCTCACTGAAAGTTTTGGTATGGGTGTCTATTCCATTTTAATGAAGAACAATTAATATTTGTGTTTCAGGCCTGATAAATGTAGATCTCTTTATGACATTTGATTGAATAAGTTAGATAAATGACTGAGTTTCCACATTTGACCTGAGGTGAGTGGTTAAGGCTGGAGTTGTACATTTAACAATTACAGTATGTGCTCAATCTTTTGGATAGGAGCAACTCAGGAGAGAGTAAAGAATATAAGCTTGGAGGAAATAAACCAATGAGGACAACTAGAGGAAATGCCTTGGGATTAGTAAGTTAGCAAGAGAGACCATGTTGGTTAAGTTTCATCTGTCTCCTAAACTTGCCAGAATTTGGTCCTGCCAGAACATCTGGTCTACAATGTAACTCAAGCTCTCCATTCACCTTGGCACCTTCTAAATTGGCTGCAAATTTTATTACAAATATAAAATAAATATGGTACTCATTGAAATATGTGGCCATGAAAAATATTTTTATGTGTTTATTTAACCCTAGATGCTTTTACTTCATGACATAATAGATGTTGCATCATCAGCTTAAAACATGTACTTGACCAGGATGCTTTGACTATTTCAATGTTACATGAAACTCACAAATGAAGACCATCACTAATAGGTTTTTCTGAATATGAAATATATCTATAATCCAACATATTTCAGCTCGTTAGCCTCCTGTTGACCTTCCCTATCCATACATACACAAACATGCACATACCATCTAATTATTAGTAAATGGATGATTTGGGGGATCTAATTCAGAACTGCTTGTTAAGTAACCATATACATGCATTTGGTTACATATGCATGTGCAACGGCCTCCTGGTTCATTATCATACTTATTTTGATGTCAAATGGTGCAATTATTTGGAAACTCAAACATATTCCGGCAACTAGTTAGCTAGAACAGATCTCAGATTTCTGAGTACAACCTCTACAGGCACTTGCTTTTAAAAAGATATATAAAATTTCTGAATACTGTATGATTTTTTTGGCTGTTAATATATATAATGCATGAGATGAGATTATGCCTATCAAAGGATTTGAAGAACTTGGTACAAGTAGATGAAAAGGAGCTTAAGGTTCACTTAAAGAAAAGACTAATTAAATTATAACAGCAGTTATGTTGCTGTGGGTTACTCATTGCATTTATAAGACCAGAGAAGTTAGCAAGATTCACATCTTAAGGAGAACAGCATTATTTCATTGTTGTCTGAGCATAATTTAAAATTTATTAATCTTTAGTTTTAGAAAATGTTAAACACAATAGCATTTCCCTAATGCCAGAAGGTATTAAGAAAGTCACACTAAATGAGTATTTAGCAAGTAGACAGTAAGAGTCTACTTGAGAAATTTCTACAACAGTTTTATGCTTCAACACATGTCCACATCATCCGTATTTAGTGAGGCTATTGCTCTTACAAATAGTTCTAACACAAAGCCTTATTTAACCTAACTTAAATATTCAATCTTGGAACTTAATTAACTGATTTCTCTTATTTACATATTTAATTAATTCCTTGGTTATCATTCCTCACCCTCATTCCTCCAATAGAACCATGGGAAGTTATATTGATTTCAGCTCCTGAGAGATGCTATGTTTCTCAATTGCTGATAGGATTTTAAAATTTTATACATCACTACAGGTAATATTCCACTCCCCAAAAGGTGGTTGTAACACCTCAAAAAAGGTAAGAGATATTATATACATAACAAACACCCATCTCAAGATCAGTTTTTTGGATTGGTTATTAGCGATATTCTTTTCCTTCTACTATGTAACTGAGATCTACTGTGTGACAAACTTTTGCATTTAATTGTGCAATCAGCAAATATTTATTTTGGATTTACTTATTCTCAAAGCACTATAACATAGTGTTTAGAAGACGCCCTAGTTCAGAGTATCAGCTTTCTGGTTGTTTAACTCTGGACAAGTTACATAATTTCTCTCTGTTTTAGTTTATTCATTTCTGATATTGGTATAATAATAACATCTGAGAATAAGTATGATTTAAGGTACATAAAATACTTAAAAGAATGTGTGGCATGTAGTAGGCTCTTAATGTTATATACTGCCATCATTTAATATCATTTAATTATTATTATTATTTTTTAAAGATTTTATTTATTTGTTTGACAGAGATAACAAGTAGGCAGAGAGGCAGGCAGAGAGAGAGAGAGAGGAAACAGGCTCCCCACTGAGCAGAGAGCCCGATGCAGGACTCGATCCCAGGACCCTGGGATCATGACCTGAGCCGAAGGCAGAGGCTTAACCCACTGAGCCACCCAGACGCCCCAATATCATTTAATTATTATTATGTGCTTGTGCATCTTATGTTAAGCGCTACAGATAGACTGCTAAAAAACAATAATCTGGCACTGAAAATATTTGCAGGCTGGCTGGGGAAATGCATGAATGATATAGAGAATTTTAAAATAATGTGTACTTTGGTAGGAGTAAGTCCAGATCTTGGAATATTTAATCTAAATATAAAAAAAAATGGGTTTATGACAAATCCTAAAGGGAAAACAGAAACAAAACCCCTGCACACTTACTTCTTACTTTATAACGAAACATCAAAGTTTTCAATAAAAACTATTGATCAATAAAACTATTTTTTTAATCAATAAAACTATATGATCAAAAAAACTATTTCAATAAAAACTATTGATCAATAAAAACAAAAAAAAAGACTTTCTTCAGATGATTTTCACCGGAATTTTAAGATATCATGTGAACTGAGTCATTTCAATTCTTCAAAAGTTCCATTTTTCTGTTTTAGTGTTTTGCTAACTTGGTGGGTTACAAGCAATACATTGGTCATTGGTATTCTTTGTGGGGACAAAGCCTTCTAGTAAATTCCAGAAAAATCAGTATCTAGGAATCAAAGTACGAATACTGCATATTAAATCTTCATGACTTGTTCATATATTTATTGTTCTCTTATTCAGACTTACCATAAAGTGAAGGAGACCATACACACACACACACACACACACACACACACACGAGGAAAGTATTAGCTTCCACAAGTCTTTCTCACTGACATCACTGTATTGTGATTACCTGAGAGCCTTTTATTGAAAACAAGTAAGAACAAATAATTAGTTGAGTGTATTTTGGGGATGCCAAGATATTTCTGGTTAGTTATTTTACTAAACTGGCCTCAGGAGGTGCCAGTTTGATGAAGATAGAGTTATATTCCATTTTATGCATCAAGAGTAGGCTCTGAAATTGCATATAAATCAAATCTCCATTTAAAGTAGTTTATTTTTAATGGACCTCATGATGAATACTTCATTCTATCTTCATTTATCTTTGCAAATTTGAATTCTGTAACTTTTTTTTAAATACAAGATAAACATTTTATTTTAAAAATGAGTCCATTGGCTTTTCCTAGAATGTTAGAGAAATTTGGAGAAAAGTGGGAAGAGAGAAGGGAAATAGATAGCTTAAGGTAAGGAATAAAATAAACTGAGGGAATAAAAACATACTTGGGGACAAACACTACATATACCAGTCTTTTCAATGCTTTCTTCTTTATCTTTGCATTTGCCTATGTTGTTTATATTTGGATACAATTTAATTTTTGTTTCAATTAGTCTTTTTTTCTTTCAGATTATTATTTTTCTGAAAAAAACAAAAAATATTTCTGAAATAAAGCATGACCAGCCGCCACAGATGTCCTCTAACTAGAAACAGTTACCATTTTACAGCTCCAACAAATGTCTACCGATGAAAAAGTTAACGTCTATAATTTTGTCTGTAAACACGTGAGTTCAAACAGTACAATCACATGGAACACATTGTAGGGGTAGATCATTACCACTGTGAAAATGACCCACCATGCTATCTATCTATCTATCTATCTATCTATCTATCTATCTATCTATCATACTTTATTTGTAATAGGCTTGGGGGGGGCGGCAGATTGCCGTTTTACAGAGAAATGCATTTGCTAATAGTTACTTAAACTTTTCTTGAGTATGAAGAAAAATGTAGTATATGTGACTCTAATTGAAGTATTTTTTTTATGCCCAGAAAGTTTCTTAGTAAAAAGATTCTTTATAATGTAAATATTACATATGGAGAGCCATTTCAAATATATAAGGGACAGATGAATTCTTTCGCGATGAGAATTAGGATTGGGAATATATGTAACTAGTGATTCAAAGTGAAATGTATTTCTTACTATGACTTATCAAAATTTTTTAAAACACAGTGAAGTTATCACTGAGGTAAGGCTTTGCGATTTTAGCTTTAATTAATTTGAGAAGCAGCTGCACAGTTTCTCTCATATAAGCAAAACTTGCTTAGTCTATTGAGCTTAAGTATGGGCCAATCATTTTGAAGGTTGTGAATTTTCCTAAATCCTTCATGATTTGGGTAAAGTCCATGTGTACCATCTGCGAGTGTGAAAATTACTACATAATATAACAGTAACAGTAACAATTTGTATAACATTTCATGCTTTAAAAGCCATTATTTAGGAATTTTAAAAAATTTTTATTTCTTTATTTGTTTGAGAGAGAGAGAGACAAAGAATGAGAGCACAAGCAGGGGGAAGCAGCAGTGTGAGAGGGAGAAGCAGGCTCCCCACTGAGCAGGGAGCCCCACTCGAGGCTCGATCCCAGGACCCTGATATCATGACCTGAGTTGAACACAGACGCTTAACGGACTGAGCCATCCAGGCACCCCATTGTTCAGGAAATAGTAAACCGAATGAGACATGGGTCAAACTCAAGCTTACAGAAAATACAGCTGGATAGAAGTATCTTTAGTTCACAGAAATTATACCTTCTTTGGAGACAGTATTCTCATCCTATTAATAAAAATAAACAATATCTAAGACAAACTCAGTCTCTTTTCCAGTTTAATTAAAGGGATGTTTGATTTTAATGCTTCATTGAATTTACTTTGTCCCTAACCAAATATGCAATCATAATTAAATGAACTGTAGGCAATGTTGCAGATTCCAAATCCTTTCCTTCCCACGCTTCAGGAAATGGATGCACGATGGAACATTAACATTTGTGTGCAAATATATAAGGCTAAATAATCACTTTTCTCCAACAAAAGATGATATGTGGTTTAAAAAATAGCCTACAAAATAATAAAACAAAAACATTCATTGTGAGACCTGATTACATATGAAGTATAAATTGAGTTATATTGATTTTTAATACCAAATAAAGTCTGATACATGGAGCAAAAGGTACCAGCTTTTTAAAAAATCTCTCTAAGAATAGTGATTTCAACAGGAGATATTTTATTTAATTTTCTTACTGGTCCATTTCATATCATGCAACCATGGTTATTTTAAGGGGCATTAAATGCCTAGGATTTCCTGTATTCGGAAATACATGGGAAAGTGTATGTGAAGAACAGATCCTAGGAGCCATCCTAGAATCGCTGTGACAGAATTTCCTAGAGGTATGGCTGGGACTGGCTGGCAGGTAGGTGGGTATCCTAGGGTTATTCTAATGATGTTCCAAACTTGGCAAGTTTCTTCAAATTTATTTTGCTAACAATTTGCTCCTCAGGGACATTTATTTTGCAAAATATGAAGTTCCCTAAGTATTAACCAACATTATCTCCAAATGAATAACATTGATTTAGTATCCATTTAATATAGAATGACAAATTCACTCTAAGGAATTAACAGAGTGTACACACTAAAAAAAAAAAAAAAAAAACACAAAAGAATTTTCACAAAAGATTTCATAAAGAACAAAAAAATGAGCAGTTATATGTGTGAGGGAAGCTTTTTAAGTCAAGAGAGTTATAAGAAAAGTAATTTTGAATATTTGGATTCACAGGAATTTCAGATGTAAGTACTATGTCAAAATCACTGTTGGACATATTAGGTATGTCAGTGACTCATTGTTGAACAATGGTGTCCTATATGATCACTGAGCCTGTAACAAAGAGCACACAGACATTCTAGTTGTTTATCATCATTAAAATACAGTGCAAGGTGTTAAGGGACAAGGTCTGAGCTTCCCATGCACATGCAGAATGAAGAATGGTCTTGCTCCGTCTTGAGGGCATTGGCACATTCCCAGTTCATCCAAACCAACACTGCTGAAAAGAGAACTGGATTAGGCTATGTCTAGCTTGAGCAGGAAGATTTTTTTGTTCTAACAGGATACCAAAGCAAAATTTCCAAAGACTTATTTCTGATCTCAACGCTCAAATTCTGCTACTCTGTAGTCATAATGGCAACTGACTCCCAATAGACCGTAGAGTTCTTTTTGACTCCTCACTCTCCCTATTCCCCTCATATAATCTATCAGTGATTCTGGTGACTTTATTTTCAAAATATCCCCACTCCCTCTCATACTTCTACTGTTACAACCTTAGAATATTGCAACAGCCATCAAACAGGTCTCTCTGATGCTGACCAAGCAAAAATCATGCTTTTGAATTGTATCATGTACCCTTTCCATATAAATATAGTGATCTCCTAATTATTGAAAGTAACAGTGTTGGTATTTGAGTGCTCACAACAAAGCTACCTGTGCTTTCCCACAGTGCTCCCCATCTCTCTCTGCAAACTTTATTTTTATCCATACCACTTTTCATCATCTAACTTACTATCTGTTTTACTTAGTTATTTTTGTATTATTTGATTGCTTTATTGATTATTGACTCTTCCCAACAGACTACATGCTCCATGAAATCAGGGATTTTTGTGTACAGATACGTGTGTGTGTGTGTGTGTGTGTGTGTGTGTGTGTGTGTGTTCTTTATCCTCTATCTCCAAGAAACATGTTTAGCACCCTGCTAGTGTCCAGTAAATAATTTTAGAATGTTAAATAAAAATCTGTAGATACACCACAGAATGTTATTGTGTCAGAAAGTAGAGGTAAGGAATGTGCCCACAGCATAACTATTTTAGGCCCTCTCTGTGCAATGACATAGTAATGACACTTATATTAGCCTTATTATGCTTTACCTTGAATTATATTAATTTGAAATCATATCTGTGTTAACCAGATTGTAAATTCCTTGAGGGTAGAGGGAGTCAGGTCTGGAATTTTAATTTTACCTAAGCTTGAAGAAATGTAGTGTTTTGTCTAAATTCTCAGGAGAGCAGTGGAGGGGAATTGTGTCTGTCCACTATGCTTTTATACTTCTGACTCAGAAGATTTTACACTTCATATCACACACATATCACATGGCCATGATCCTTTGCATATGGTAGAAAATGCATTAAATATTTCTTGATTTATTGCTTCCTACGTAATCCTTTGGTTCAGAGAAACATATGGCTTCCTTAGTTCTGGATTGGATTGTTTGAGTAAAACAGCCAAAATCAGTGTGAGTGTACAATGTGTCTAAAGACATTCAAGATGACTGGATCACTTTCCCCTCCATGGTTGATACCATGAGATCTTCACATGGCTGTCAACTAATTCTTACTAAGAGGCAGTGTTAGATAGAAAAAAAAAAAGTCTTCCAATGCATTATTTCTCCACTACATGCCCAGAAAGATGCTAAGCATAGTAAAGGACACTAAAGAGGGAAACAATTTGATTTGAATCCAATTACTGAGAAATGTTGACATTAATCTAACAAGAAACTCATTTTATGCAGAATTATTTGGGTCAAAATATTGTGAGTTTATCTTATACATTAGAAATCTGGTTGTTGATGGCAAGTTATATTATAAGGAATTATTTTATTAAATACTTTTTAAACAGTTTAAATAAAGAACATCAGCTGTACCTGGTCACAACTAGAAATATTCATATTGAAAAGAAAATTTCCCCATCTTCCCCCTTATTCTCCTGTGACTGAGTAGATATTTTGGAGTAAGTAAGTTCATTAGTCTATGACAGATTTTTAAGCATAAAGGAGAAAATTATGGAATGCAATTTTTAATATGAAACTATCTTGTATATTGCCTTTATGCATGTGCACATGTGTGTGCACACATGAACAGAGATACACACAAATAGTAATTTGAGAGGACAGGTTATTTCTTCTCTTAACAAAATATTTTTATTCTTTTTGTAAAGTAGAGTTATGATATCTGAATGTGAATTTTCAACTTTCATAACCTCATCAAATGTTGGAAAAGAATAATTCACTGTGGCAAGAACTTTATGTTCATTTCAAGGGGGAACAAATGGCAAGCACTAGGATCTCAAGTATTTTAGTTCTATCTTCATTTTTAAGTCTCTAACATTTACCTTTAGTCATGGTAGTTTTTAGGTTAAAGTGGTTTGACTACTTTACTACACCACGGTAACATTCTATTACATTTTCCTCTTGATTACTTGCTTACAAAAGTTAATAAAATAAAGTTACAGATTCTTGCAGAATGAAATGCAAACACTTTAAAATCATCATCTGAACTCTTGCATTCATGTTGATAAGGTGACAAAAACTCAATTAATAAACCACCCCAAAATGACCACCATTTGTGTTCTTAGAAGGGAGGATTAGAAGGAGAAACACTAGCATGTCTAATAATAACATAGAGAATCAAGAATGATTAACTGTCCATAAAATAATCCTCCTTTGGTAAAATAAATAGTGTAAGTGCTAAAATTTTGTAGTTCCACTAAACCATTTAGCAAGGGGAACTGTATATTTCCAACTTATGATATGCCCATCTGGGGTTGCTTTTAAGGCTTGTCACTTGATAGGGGACTTAGTCGCTCTCTGATTCACTCAGGGATAAACTAGATCTGCAATGGCAGTGCATGGAGAGGAAGGTGTTATTTTCTTCTTGTTTATTGTTTGGTCCTTAAGTATAAAACATCATCTTTTCAAGAATCTCAAAAGTCCAATTACATGATTTTGCCTGATCAAAATGTAATTTATTGCTAATGGAATCACAGAAAAATGTTTCCATGGTTTATAGAATGTAGAGTCAAGTAAGTAAGGCAAATTGCTATTCAAGAGGAATTATTGATTCTCCTGTTACAATAGGTGCATTTCAGTTTTGATACATGGAATTTTATTTCTATTGCAACAATAACTTATATTTAAGCTTCAATTCTTGAGTTACGTTCCTTAGCCTATGTTGTTTTAAACCAGATGAGACAATTGTGCCTGAACTTCTCATCTCTTGCTCTCTTTTGAAAACCTCATTTGACTCAATGCTATCTAATCTGGGCTTGAGAAAGCTACCAATGACTCACTTGGCAAACTTTTGCAAAAACCTTTATTTACCCTGTCTTCATATATGCTGCTTGAACATTAGGGATACTGGACAAATTGAAATGTAATTCCTTCTAAGCCCTAATGTCTCTGAAGATATGAAATTATTTTTAACTCTCCATCAAATAACCATGAGTACATATTGAAATCTGTAGATTACTTTCTTCATGAAATGTTATGACCAAGTACTTGGATGATTTACCAATTAGTATAGTTGATTTACTCTAAAAAAATTATTAAACAAAAGCCTTAAGCAAGTCAAAATTAATCTTCCTTGTATTGTGTTCTCACTGTATACTCTGCCTCTGTAAAAGTGTTTTTTTCTCAGTTGTGGATTATAGCTGGATTCTTGGTAGATCAGTCTATCTCACAAGAGTGGAAAAATTTTGAAGAGCTGGGAATTAAGGAATTCTTTATCTCCATTATACCTGGCCTCAACTCTGATGTAAATAATACCATCCTCCATATCTTGAGTTTTACTCTTTGTATGTAATATCTTGATTTCCCCAGAGAATAATTCATGAAGTAGAGCTTATTACCTTATTCTGCAGTTGAGAAAACAGGTTCAGATATATTTTTTCACTTGTTGAAATGACACAGCTGAAAGGGGTGGAACTGGGATATTTCTTAGATCTGTCTGATGCTAAAGATCAAGAACCTTCTGATATGATAGGTTTTGATTTTTTAACACAATAAAGTAACACTTTCGAATAGAATACATTTTTTCTTGGAAACATTGTATACTTAAAAATCTCCCAAAATGTGGCTATTTTATCTGAGAGCTGTAAAGACAAATAAGCAAGAACAATGAATTACCCACGTTAACCTCAACTTCATTATCTCCCAAATGGGGACCTCACATCAAGATGTGGTGAGAGTTGATTGAGTGCAATTATTTGATGTCAAATCATTTATGTGTCCTGCACACAGAGAAGTTCTCAATGGTTGTTAAATAAATTATTATTTGTCATCATCATCATTATCGTCACCACCACCATCATCATCCTTTAGTACTATTTGTACATAAAGCTCAAACATATCCTGATGCAGAGGCCGTCCTTACTTTTAGGATGGCCCTACCAGAAATTCATAAATATCACAAAGTGTTTCTTTGTGGTTGTTTTAAAAGTAACTCATCAAGATAAAAAGCTTCTACACAGCAAAGGAAACTCAACAAAACAAGGAGGCAACCCACAGAATGGGAGAAGATATTGGCAAATGACACTATAGACAAAGGGCTGATATCCAAGATTTATAATAAACTTCTCAAACTCAACGCCCCCAAAACAGATAATCATGTCAAAAAATGGGAGGAAGACATGAACAGACACTTCTCCAAAGAAGACATACGAATGGCTAACAGACACATGACAAAATGTTTATCATCATTAGCCATCAGGGAAATTCAATTCAAAACCACATTGAGATACCACCAGTTAGAATGGCCAAAATTAACAAGACAGTAAACAATATGTGTTGGAGAGCACATGGAGAAAGGGGAACCCTCATACACTGTTGGTGGGAATGCAAGTTTGTGCAGCCACTTTGGAAGGCAGTGTGGCGATTCCTCAGAAAATTAAAAATAGAGCTACCCTATGACCCTGCAATTGCATTACTGGGTATTTATCCCAAAGATAATGAAAAGAAGGGCCATATGTACCCCAATGTTCATAGCAGCACTGTCCACAATTGCCACACTGTGGAAACAGCCAAGATGCTCTTCAGCAGACAAATTGAGAAAGAAGATATGGTCCATATCTACCATGGAATATTACATAACCATCAGAAAGGATGAATACCCAACTTTTGTATCAACATGAATGGGACTGGAAGAAATTATGCTGACTGAAATAAGTCAAGCAGAGAAAGCCAATTATCATATGGTTTCACTTACTTGTGGAGCATAAGGAATAACATGAGTGAATTGGAGTAAATTGGAGGGGGAGATGAACCATGTGAGACGGTGGACTCTGAGAATCAAACTAAGGGTTTTGGAGGGGAGAGGGTTGGGGGGATGAGTGAGCCTGCTGTTGGGTATTAAGGAGGCGTGGTTCATAAACAATGTGGTGCATAAACAATGCGGTGCATAAACAATGTGGTGCATAAACAATGCATCTTGGAAAACTGAAAAAAAATTGAATTAAAAAAATAAAAACAACTCATGACAGTTTTCATATCTTTCACTTTTAATAAATGTCTTAACTTTTAAAAATTATAGCACATTCATTGTGTTTATGTGGGAGAAAAAGATTAGGATCCAAAGTTTTAAAGGCATATTTCTTAGCTTGATTTTTTTCCAGCTAAGCATAATGAGGGATAATTGAGTTTATGTTATACATTTTAATATCAAGCTAGTATTTTAATATCAAAATTGTCTATAAAACTGTTTTATATTTTAATAAGGATTAATAAATAATTGTTGAAAAAATCAGAAATCAGACCGTATTGTGTTTAATATAATGTTACCATTCTGGGCTGAAGTTATTTATAGTTCATATATTTTCAACATCTTTTCTGATTTTTAAAACTAAACTAGGCATTAAGTATAGCAGAACAGTAATAATGATTATACTTAGTTTCATTAAGTTGCTGTCATCTTTATCAAGTTATTTCCGCAACATAGAGCCAGTAAATGGGAGAGCCAGAACAGGCACCTATGGATTTCAAATCAAATTTGGTTCTCCCACATTTTTACACATACTGTACTGGCAGACTAGGTTTTGGCAAACTATTCTAAACTCCGGGAAATGCATATTTGATAATTCAGACTAACTCATGTAAAATGGATTAAAAGTGATATAAAAGGAAAACAAAGATAAGTTTATAGGTTTCTAATACCCTCATTGCCTTATGATTTTTATTTGATAAAGACAGGGTGGGGACATCTGGACATCTAGTATATTATATGCATATCTCCTTGATTTCTGATGAAGAGAGTAGATTATTTTGTTAAAAACAAAGATTTATTACAGTTGTAAATCCAAAGTTAATGAGCAGTTTGTAATACTGAAGAACAGTCTAATGTTTCTATGATATAGTTACTATTAGGACACTTAAAACATCTTGACAACAGTTGAGTCATTGTGTAATAATAGATTTGGAGGGGGGAGAGGGCTCTTTAGCAGTTTTTGGGCATGTCACTAAATGCAATGTTGATTCTCCATATATAATGCCCCACCTAATTTTTGTGCATTTTTGAGTACTCAGTATAATGTGTACTCAACATACAATCATATCCCCACCAAGGACCTGAAGAGTATGTCACCCTGCTTATTAGCTAAACGTTGCTGTTGTTTGGACTACTGAACTTTTAAATCTAGAAGACCCTCAGATATTTTTCAAAGGTTGTTTCTGTCATTCTTCAATATTTTTCTTCTCTGTTACACAGAAGATATGCCCACCAACTAAAGCTCTGAAAGCCACTGTGACAGAGAAAACACTCAGCATTCAAGAGCCCAGACTTCCATTTCCATCTGGTCATGCAGCTGGACTTCATTTCTTGGACTCTGCAGTTGGATGGGGCCATGTGACTGAATGTCGATGAAATCTAAGCATGGTGCTTAGATATACTGAAGACTTAATTTCTACCTTCCTTCATTTACATTATTTATCTCTTTCTCTCCTTCTTCTTTTAAAATTATTTTTTTATAAGTGAGAGAGAGAGAGAGAGAGTGGTGGGGGAGGGTTGGACAGGGAGGGTGAGAGAGAATCTTAAGCAGGCTCCATGTCCAGTGCAGAGCCAACACAGGGCCTGAGATCATGACCCAGGCCAAAATCAAGAGACAGATGCTTAGGCAGTTGAGTCACCCAGGTACTGCTCTTTCCTATTCTTTTTTAGGGGCAATCTCTGAGAATCTGAGGCATGGCAGAACCTATGTCCCTGAACAACTTCATGAAACAAAGCACCTTTGAAACTTGCTCTGAACTATAACATGAGTAAGAAATGTTTGTTATGTTAATCCAGTACAATTTGGGGTTCTTTGTGACAACAGTTATCCTAGTCCGACTTACTTTAGAAAAGTGGTTTCTTTTTTATAGATAACCTCTCAAGAAGTGGGACTATGAGCCAAAATTTAGCTTATTATTTTTGAACTATATTGAACATCATTCTATATGTAAGATAAAATTCAGTAACAGTGTACCATTTTCTTTAGTCAACTATGTTTGGTCTTTACATAATTTGGGGGGAAAAAATCTATTTTGACCAATGTGGAACAATGTACATAATCAAGAATGAAGTGTGTGTGTGTGTGTGTGTGTGTGTGTGTATTTATTTCTAGGAAAGTGTTATTATTTAGGCTGAAATACCTGCTTCATGGTTTAAGGTGGGTATGGGCACCATGAGAGTTTTTTTTATAAATAGCTGCTCTTCTCATGTCTCCTTTCTCCCAGGGAGCAATAATAGTTTCTCTTTGTAATGCCTACAAAGTATGTGGCTTAACTGCTACATATACACATCCATCCTTGTAGTGATCATCTCAGTGGGAGCTCCATTAAGAAATTAAAATGGGATGCTGATGAAACTGAGTGATTCAATGCTCCAGCCTTATCCTTGTGCTTATAGGGACCTCCTGCAGTTCTACAAAACAAGTATGGGTTTCGGACAGGTGTTATTTGAATGCAGGCTCATTACAGTTTAAGCTCCATGGAAACAAAGCTCAAGAAGCCCTACAGGAGCAGGAGAGCAGTATAGCAGGTGTTCTGGTGCTATCTCCAGAAGAACTCAGCATCAGCATCAGTAGAATGATCGGCATAAGGGACTGGATAGGTGGGTCAATGGGCAGTGATTTACAGTTTCTCTGGTTAAAATGTTAACGATGAATTTGAGAATTTCATTTTCAAACAACATGCTTTCTTTATAATTCCTTAAACTGGGTAATCTTACTAAAGTCATAATGGTAAGTGGTTGCCATCAGCAACTTCAAAATGTATTTACTTCTTCGGCTATAAAATCAGTGCTCTGAAATTTTGCTTAATTTAACAGGGACTTTTTTGCACCTGGGAGTCTCAGAAGTGACCATTGAAATTTAACACTTTCTAATAATGTTCATTGTGTATTATAAGCTTAATAAAAATGCTCATAGCTTTTATAGATCACTTGATACAAAAAAAATGAACTGCGATATTTATTTAAAGTTACATAGTAAGAAAGGAAAAGAGATAATTCAGAATTTCTACATTCTGTCATTGAATTTTAGCTGGTGGTTAATATTTTCTGGTGGTTAATACTTTCAAGGTATTTTTGCACACCTCATCTGCCCTAGATGTCTTCCATTTCCTCCCCTAACTTCACTCTTTCCCTGTGCATCCTGCTCCTTTCCTCGGAGACTGACTTAGGGGGGCCATATTGCTGGGTTTCTTAGCCTCTGGCTGCTTGTTAAATTCAACCACTGTGGAGTACTGGCACCAGCGGAGGAGAAGAGTGCTCACCAAGGACTAGCTGCATCCCTCCAGGGAAAGTCAAAGCTTCTGACAAGTCACTCTTTCCAGACAGCTCCTTCTGTCTTTGGGTTCTAGGGCTCATTCCCTCCCCTTACACCTCTAGGTGGTAACAGTTCAAGATCCCTGGTCCTCTTCTTGTCTTTGCAAATAGTCTCTTTATTAAGTCCTTATCAAATCTTAATTGGATCATGTCATTCGTTTGCCTCTGAGATGCTGCCAGATCTACCATTCATTTGATGTTTACACCAACTTTTTGCAAAAAACAATCAAACAAACAAACTGCCCCATTTCACAATAGAAGGATTTGATACACAGAAAGAGAAAACGATTTGCCCAAGGTCACAAAGCTAGTCCATGGCTGGAGTTCAGCAATTTGCCTCATTAAATGTTAGCTCTGCACTTCTGCACTGCTTCCATTTACTACAATTATTTAATCATGTTAACCACATTATACTGAATTAACGCTGAACTAGTTATCATCTTCTATTATATTTTCGAAGTAAAGATCAGGCATTTAAAGAGAGTCCTTTTAAATGAAAATCACTGATGCAAATCATTCATGGAAATGTGGATGTTAATCACAGTAATTTTTAAGAGTGAATGTTTTATAATGGCATAATTAACAATCACAGAAGATCATCACAACATGGATCTCTTCAAATATCTTTAGCCTCAAAAGTTTAGTATACCAGGCATTCACAAACCTTGCATGTGATGGAAAAATAATTTGCCTAGTAATTTGGTTGTGGATTTTGAATGAACAATTGACCCATCTTCAGAGGAGGGTAGGTATGACACTGCCAGTCTGTCTGTGAAAAATCATTAGGGTTTCAACAGTAACACATTTATTTATAAAATATATTTGGCTAGTTGTACTAAGTGATCTGACATGAAACAAACAAAAAAATCATTCCATGTACTGTCTTAGTACGGGTTTTGTGACGTTTCCTCACGTGATCATTCGCAAAGAGGCACTAAGATTTTTTGTTGTTGTTTCTTTAGGAGCAGATGTGTATGTGTGGAGCTAGATGTCACCTTTTCCCTAAGGTCAGTTCTTTCATTAGGACAGTGTTAGCTTGGCAACCCCACCAAATGTCTGATAAATGAGTGTAGAGAGTGTTTTCTTCCATTTATTACAGATCCATATAATGTGTCGACATTAAAAATGCTAAATAAAGTGAAATATTAGGAAAGGGAACATCCCACCCTGACAGCTTTTTATTTGCTATTTCTGTTGTGTGACAAAACTGGGTTGATATGCAATCTTCAGTGATTTACAAAGGCCTGCATTCTACCTTGTAGTGGCTGCTGCGATGCTGAGCTGCCTTGAGATGATTTACTGCAATTTGTCACTTTTTGAAACTGTTCCAAAATAGTCTGCTGACATGTACTAAAGAGCTTTCAGTGAAATCTGAAATGGTTCATTTGTTATGTCAACTGGAAACATTAAGTGATACCTAAAAATCACTTTAAGATTTATTGTAGTGATTTAAAATATCCTTTAATGACGATTTGGTATATCACAAAAGCAAATATTGTGATTAAAAGCACAAGAAAATCTTTTCATCATATCTTAAAAGTATTCGTAACATGTTCTGATTATAACTGCACCACTTGGGAAATTGAACACTATAGAGATATTCTGAAAGTTTAACAGGCAACTTTTAAACAAATATTTGTAAGCGGAAGAAGATTACTGAGATCTGAATCATTTAATATCATTAAAAATCATGGACCTGAAAGCTTAAATTCCAGAACAAATTACTAATGTTGTTTAAAGATACTCTATTCTATTCATGTTCTATTTCTTCTTAAGAATCTAAGTGTGTGTTGCTATGCAACATATCTATGTTGGCCACTGTGAGTCACCTCCCAGTTCAGTGAACACACAATTTAAGTAAGTCAGATACTCTAAGTGTCCTGTTAAATACGAGTAGATTTTTTTTTAAGTTTTATTTATTTATTTGATATATATATAGAGAGATCACAAATAGGCAGAGAGGTGGGCAGAGATAGAGGGAAGCAGGCTCCCTGCTAAGCAGAGAGCCCGGCACGGGACTCGATCCCGGGACCCTGAGATCATGACCTGAGCTGAAGACAGAGGCTTTAACCCACTGAGTCACCCAGGTGCCCAGTAGATGTTTCTTAATGTTCATTTTGGACCACAGTCTCTGGAAAAATGAGTATAGGATAATATTGACAATCTGTGTGCAGAGAATTTTCTATGATTATTGCTTATGATAATTTTTCTTGGAAAAAAGGAAAAGTATACTGAATTTGTTTAGGTTTAGGTATTAAGTATGCTTTCAATTCAGAATACATAACAATCAAGGATACCTCTGAATTAGTCAACAATACTTGATCATCAAAATCCTTTAATTTCTAAGCTAAACGTAAGTGTAATAAAATATGATTAAACTCTTCCCCCAACTCCCAAACTAAAAACAGCTGCTGGGCCAATAGTAATAGGAATCTGACTTCTTAGAGAGGATCTTAGGTGGAAATAAGGTAAAGAGAGACAAGTCTTCATGTCTAAGTGAGGCTATGGGGAGTAACATGCTTTGGTCTGATGCTGAAGCAAGGAGTGAGTGGAATATAATAGAACCAAATTCTAATGGAAGGCTGGGACTTTGGCCAGGTACTTTTTTTGTTCAAGTTCATAGGATGCTCGGGTACCTGTGATTTCTCTCAGGGAACAGGTATCTGACCATAGCACTCAAGAGCAATCCAATCACATCTAAGGAAATGTAGTGAACATAGGCATGCATTACCAACACGTGCAACTCAGGGGAAAACACCCTGACCATGAATATTCTGCTTTGGAATCAGCATGGAGGTCAGCATGAGAGGGCCTTGATGTCACTTTCACTTAACTTTTTTGCTGACTACACCTGCTTAACAGATTGTCCTTAAGAAAAAAGAAAAAAAAAAAAAAAGCACACTCTAATAGTGCTTAATTCTGTTAGGCCATAATTGTGGCTTAAAGAGGAGTTTTGATAAGCAATTTCCACCAGTCATAATTCCTAATGCTAAGTAATGTGATCCAGAATACCGAGCCTGTTAAATTCTGTGCTTGAGATTATTTATTTTGTACTAGCTATATTAGACCACCACTGTGCATGACCAAAAGCAAATTTGTTAATTTTCCTTTTATTTAATTCTACTGTCAAGCACAAATATATATTTGGTTGTGGTAAGTCAGTGTTTCTCAAGGTAGGATATATGGACCAGCTATGGGAGGATTACCTAGGGTATTGTTTAAATGCAGTATTTGTAGCCCTAGACCTCTTGAATTCGAATCTCTGGGATGAGGCTCAGGAGTCTGCATGTTTAATAAGAACCCCAGGTGATTCTTATGCACACTGATCATTGAGCACTACTGTAATAAGACATTTTCCTTTGATTAGGGCTTATAGTTGCCACGAATAGATCCTCACAACTAATTTATTTTAGAGCTCAAAGGGACCTTAGAGATCACTTCGTGCAGCATCCACATGATTAAATGAAGATGTGTTTGAAATTTTAAAAATATTTGATTATTTCAGTGAGAAGCCAGGCTTGAAGGCTATTTCTGACATAGTAAAAATAATAGTCAACATTTGTAAGGGACAGAAAATATGTTAGGTAAGTAATATGGCATTTCTACTAATAAAAATGATCCTTAGATATAAAACAGTGATTTGGGAAGCATAATATAAACTGGTAGACTATATAAACTATTACTGTGTTCAATAGCTCCAATGCAGTTTTTAGAGCAATAACAATGAAACATATATGTGGAGTGGCCATTGTGATGATATGATCATTCAAAGTAGATTGACTTAGTTTTTTTAAAAATGTATTTTGATTAATTCGTAAAAATCAACAGATTGAAATTCTTGAAAAAAGCAATAAACAAAAATTACTTGGAAATGTAAGCTTATATATATATATGTATACATATATACACACACACACATACATAAGGGGAGCTTTTATATTGAATTTGGAAGGAAAACACAAATATATAGGACAAAATGATGAACAGTGATGAACACTCTTTGTTGTCAGAGAAACAGCTATTGATAGAGGGAAAAAAAATTGCATGTCTTACTTCAAGGGGTTACTTTAATTTTAGTAGGCTTTACAAAATTACCTCAGAGTAGCTTTGATAAGTCAGAAAACTGAGATGGCAACCTTTCTGGAAGCTGAATTTCAGTGGCACTTAAAAGGGCTTATCATTTGGTTTATAAAAAAAAATAATAGGCTTCATTTATTTACATATGAAGACAAAGAACCCAAACTGAAATTATATGTGGAAATCAATTTGACTTCAACAAAAAGGAGGGGGAATATAACTCCTTTTTGTAGAGGAACCTGATCCTGATGTCATGTCATTTGATGCATACGTGTCATGAACACCAAGTGCTCACCCCCATATGGTTGACATTTTTGCATCCACTATTGAAGAAAATACTGCTTGGTCCCAGTCTGAACTGAAACTGTGGGGACAGCTGAGGAAGAAAGGATGCATAAAGACCAATCATTTAAAAGTAAAATATAATAAAATAATCCAGTCTATGTGAGACTATTGCTTTGAAAAGCACACTAAAGAAAACCCCATTTAAATGGCTCCTAACATTCCCCTCTTAGGAAACGAATGTCTCAATGTACCATTCAATCCTCATTCAGTGATATTTATTTCAGGATATTAATGAATATTTAATTTCAGTTCTATTTACTAGTACAATAAAGCCTGAGGTGATAAAATAAGAAAATGATCTGGTTACTAAAGCTAAAGGAAAATTTTGCAGTTAGAAATAGGGATTGTGGGGCACCTGGGTGGCTCAGTGGGTTAAGTCTCTGCCTTCAGCTCAGGTCATGATCTCAGGGTCCTGGGATTGAGCGCTGCGTTGGGCTCTCTGCTCAGCGGGGAGCCTGCTTCCCTTCCTCTCTCTGCCTGCCTCTCTGCCTACTTGTGATCTCTGTCAAATAAATAAATAAAATCTTAAAAAAAAAGAAATGGGGATTGTAATTGAGGGGTATGGTCTTACTAGTCTAGCTAACATTGCCAATGGAGAAGTCAATAAGCAAAGTAGACAACAGGTTTAGTTTTCCAAAGAGCACTGTAAACTTATATGAGAGGCTTCACTTTCACTTACAGGAAGATGGCTTCCTGGATAGCTGGGGTAGTTAAAAACTCAGCTTTTGTTGTTTAAATGTTTAGGCTGCATTCCCAGCGTTGCCTGTTACTACCTGGATACCTTTGGCAAAATACCAAAACAGTCCCCCATCTCAGTTCCCTGTAAATCAAATGATACAGATGACAACATTATGTACCTCAAAGAGTCGCTGTCAGGATGACACGAGCCATCCACATAAAGCCCTTAGCCCACGTTTGGCACATGGTGAATACCCAAAAGTGTTTGATACTGTTATTGTCTTTGTTGTTGATCATATATTCTCAAGGCGATGGTGGTTATAGGGAGGAGTTAAAAATTATTCAGTTTGCCAACAAACTCACAGCTCTCTCATAAACCAGATTAGATTGTTCACTAGAATTGCTTTCTAGATCTATCTTGGAACAATTTAGTGGTTCTCTTCTATGAAAGTTGTTTTGGCAACCTGTGCATGGAGACTGTACAGAGAAAGCTACACCTGGAAGTCATCCAAGCTCTATCTTAATCAAAGTGGGTGATAACAAGTTTTACTTTGATACAAAAAGAAAAATTCTCTCTTTTTAGATTCTTTGCTAAAATTTACAAGTGGAAACATGGTCAATAAAAGTACTGTGTTGTCCTTTGCCTTGACCTGCAAATTTCAAAATCTGTTTCCACCTTTGCATAACAGACATCTGGATGCTGCCTCTGCCCTACCATGCTGTTCTGTCCTAAGGGCATGTTGCTGAAGCAGCTTGAGTGCCTGACCTCAGTCTGCATGTATGACAGAGCATTTCTGTTTAAGAGTTTGAGGACATAAAGCTTAGTATAAGAGTACACACTAGCAGAACTTTGGACAGAGGCAGGCTGCTATATATGAAGACCTATTTTAGAAACAACGCTGCTTTGGAACAAGTGCTGCTCCCATCACCAGAGCAATTGCCACTGGCTCCCCAGATTCGTGACAAATCCAGACGGTCACCTTGCTTTTTGAAAAATTGGGTTTCTTTCTATTATGCCTAACCATAAGAAAGTTACTGTGATGACAGATATGTCATGCCACCTATTTCTTACCATTAGAGGGTACTTTTAGTGTTGTAGGGAGTATTTGTGAGAAACCACAGTGCAATTTTGCATCTTCTTATCGTCTCAACACATATGCTGCAAATATTTGCTAAGAGCATATACTTCGTGCTAGACTAGGTTTGGGGGTATGGTTGTGAAAAACACAAGCACAGTCTCTCGTCACTGAGATTAGTCATTTAATTAAAAATACATTTTTATGTTAAAATGAACCAGCAAATAAACTATGACATAGAATGGACATTTTGAATGCATGTTTCTGATAAAAGAAGTATGTCCAATTAAATTCTCCCTGAAGAACTTGCTCATGCCCTTCCACCATTGAGATACTTCAGTGAAAAAAACAAAACAAAACAAAACAAAAAAAGACAAATAACACCAAAAACTGAAATGCAGATGTTTACTGAGTTGAAAATATATACTAATACATTTTGAAAACAGGATTGGCTCTAGTCTCCATTCCCATCAGACTCTTCAAACATTTTCACTCTCTCCTGCATTATCTTGTATCTCAGTGAATTCTAGTCTTTCAGGGTCATGATTGTTTCAGAGAGTCTAGGGCTTTTGTTTGAGCACCTCTTAGGCTATAGTATCTCTGCTCTCCCCTCCCTCAGCCTGCACTTAGCATCTCAAAAGCAGATGATGATCAACACCTACTAGCCAGGGTTCCCAGACCAAGACTTCCACTGGCAGAGGTGTTGAAGCCCTTGTTCCTGGGTGGGGGTGGCTTCCTGATGTACTGACAAGGACTGCAGGTAGGCATTTGGAGATTGATTGGTGCAGAACGTCTCACCAGTCAGCTGGACTTGAACTTCATTCTGAGGAACTTCGGTTGAAAGAGTTAACATAATGTGTTTTGTTTAAATGAGATCACTTTCAGAAACTTGATTTTGTCATAGCAAAATCCCTGAAAATATTCTTCTTTTTCTTTTTCTTTGAGGAAACCATTTTGGAAGATTAATTTTAGACACTATTAGAGAATAAATTTTAATGTAAAATGATTTAGTTGTTGAGGAGACAGGGTTTGTTTTTCAGTTCATCAGCAAGATGGCACTTTGATAAATCACAGATTGTTCAGTGCCTAAAGAGGCACATTGTGACAGTTTTCATCACAATGTGACATAAAGCAGCAAATGAAGCGGTACTCCAGATCACACCACGGCCGGTTTGGTGATGGCACCCACTGCGTTGCTAGGAACCAGGAGGGGCTGTCACTTTCTCACAATGTGTTCATTGCTCTCTGATCCTACCTGTGAGGGTAACTTTTTCATCAATAACTTAAGGACTGAATCTGATTTGGATCTTGCTGCTTAAAAATAATTGGATGAATGGGAGGTAACACAGCCAGCCAGACTTCTTTAAAAGGAAATATACTATGGATTTTTTTTCCTTCCCTTGATGACTTAGGCAGAGTCACTTTGTGTGGTAGCATGGGGTGCAGGTGTAGAGCTGGTCAATGAGCCACTCTTGCTCTTGCTCATTTGCAGGCACCAGTTAATGCTAACTAGCTCCATGTCTAATCCTTTAACCAAGCTTTCTGGCAAATCAGAGTCATGGAATTAACTATGGGCATCTGATCTGAAAGTACATGTAAAGACTTTATCTCAGACTTCACATTTCTCTTTCTGATGCACTGTTTATCTGCATGTTAACATGTATAAGCCAATATCCATCCTATACACTTAGGTAAAATTTTCTCTGAATCCATCACTAAAAGGAAATTCTGTAGTAAATATTAAGCCTTTTCACTCTTTGATTTACTTGTAAGTCTCAAGGGGCAAATTAAGAAGTTCATATGCTGGTTCAGATACACTATGGGATCCTAATGGAGTAATTCATGAGATTGATGCTAAAGACAAGCATGTGAACATATCTTCAGAAGAAAGAAGAAAGAAAAAGAAAAGAAGGAAGGAAGGAAGGAAGGGAAAGAAAGAAAGAAAGAAAGAAAGAAAGAAAGAAAGAAAGAAAGAGAGAAAGAAAGAGAGAGAGAGAAAGAAAGAAAGAAAGAAAGAAAGAAAGGGAAAGAAAGGAGTTATCACCAATTAACCAATTTTATCACTGGGTGATGGGGGAGATACAAATGGTGCCAAACAAATGGAGTTTTTACCTTTCAAATACTGCTATAGCACTATGGGGCCTGGTCCAAAGAGATTTATCTCATTTGTCTCATCCTGGTTTCCTCTGAGCTTTGGGAAAATGGGCCAACTCTTATTTTCAAGGCTGACCTTATCTTTTCTGGCAGTTGAGTAGACTTTGCACTTCAGTTCATGAGAACATATGAGAAATGAACCAGATAAATTGCTTGATTAGAATCTTCATGAACTTGAACTGATGAGAAGGGCACATATTTACTTGTGAATTAAGAACCAAATACATCTTTCTGAGGCCCAGTGCTGACACACATACTTATGTCCCCCCACTGTGTACCCCTTACTAATTGCAAACCTTGGGTCATTCCGTATTACAGGATTATTGTATCAATGTGTGGTGTTTGAAAATTGACTATGTTTCTCTTGCAAGTCTCATATTAGTCTATAAGTGGTTTTCTGGTTAAGGGAGCACTGGCCTTCCTTCTGTACTTGCAAGAGATGCAAAGGAGGGAATTAAACCAAAACAGCCGGTTATGCAGTCTCCTTGATTATTATTTCTTCAATAGTATGAGCAAACAAATATAAATTCTTCTTAACTGACAAATGAGATGAAAAAAAAAAACACAAAACAGACAGTTTTCACAGTTCTGTTTTGTTTTTTTATAAAGATAGTTAGCCAGAATGTTTTTTTATAAAGATAGTTAGCCAGAATGGACTAAGCTTACATTAGCGACACTATTGCCAATATTATAGGGGTATGTATGTGTGTGAGTGTATGTTTGTTTGTATGAATGTAGGTTTTGAGGCTGATAAAGTAAGAAATAAAGTTGTTTGTTTTTTTTTTTCTCTTCAACTTTCATTCAGCTGAGAATTAAAAATGTGTATCAAAATTACCTTGTTTCTTAAAATGTGAGAAGTTTGGGCACCTGGGAGGCTCAGTGGATTAAGCATCTAACTCTTGGTTTCAGCTCGGTTCATGATCTCAGGGTCAAGAGACTGGGCCCTGTGTTGGGCTCCATGCTCAGCATGGAGTCGGCTTGAGACTCTCTCGCTTCCTCTCCCTCTGCCCTTCCCCTTGCTTGTGCTCTCTCTCCCTCTCACAAATAAATAAATAAATAAATAAATAAAATCTTAAAAAAATATATGGAAGCTTAATTTCTCTATATGCTAGGTACAGAACTTAATATCAATGAATTTTAGCAGATTAATGTGATTCATTTATTTTATTAACAGTAAACAGTGATACTAGATACACATTTATACATTTGTATTTTGTATATTTTAAGTGTCCAGGTCTTCACAAAATACTTATTTCTAATATGAAATATATTTGATAAATAGGTGTCAGAGTTTTAACACACTTGTATAGCCAATTATCATCTAGAAAAGTCAACAATCATTTAATACAGTATCTAAAGCTAAAATTCAATAAAATTAGGAATAGAGGAGATGTAAATCTGTCTCCTTTGCTGCGCCTTCTCAGAGAATTTTAAAGCACCAGGAACTGGTTAAAAAAAATCTTATCTGGGGGCACCTGGGTGACTCAGTGGGTTAAAGCCTCTGCCTTCACCTCAGGTCATGATCTCAGGGTCCTGGGATTGAGCCTTGCATTGGGCTCTCTGCTCAGCAGGGAGCCTTCTTCCCCCCCACCCCTGCCTGTTTCTCTGCCTACTTGTGATCTCTCTCTGTCAAATAAATAAATAAATAAAATCTTTAAAAAAAAAGCTGATTTAAGTTGTTGACTATTGAAGTAGATATATTAGTGTTCAGCAAATATTCCCTGATTTCACTCCTGTCCTCCCCGGAGGAGTATAGTTCCCTGCCCCACTGATAATGAATTCAGCACGTCACTTGCTTTGGTCAATGGGATGTGCATAGATAGGATATAACCGTATCTCAGTAGAATTTTACGCAGCTTGATTGCACTGCTTGCACCCTTGCATCAACCAGAAGGAGAGTATAATACTGGTAGTTGCTGCCACTACACACCATCAGAAAAACTCGTATCTGATCTTGAGCCTGGAACAAGGCTTTCACAATGAATCACAGGCTTATGAATGAGACCTAATATTTTTACTGTAATAAACAGATTTGGGGATTGTTTGATTGATTGTTTAGTCTGCTTTGGCTGCCATAAGAGAATGCCATAGACTGGGTAGCTTAAACAAGATCAATTTATTTTCCCACATTTCTTGAGGCTGGGGAATCTAAGATCTATTTTCCTGCAGGATTTGGTTCCTGGTGAAGATGATCTTTCTGGCTTGAAGATGGCCATCTTTTTACTGTATTCATGAATAGTGAGGGAGAGCCAGCTCTTTGGTATCTTTTCTTTAAAGGACAATAATCTCATTGGATCAGAGTTTAACCTTCTTAAGACTTCATTTAACCTTAGTTACTTCTATAAAGGCTCTATTTCCAAATAGAGTCATCTTGGGAATGTGGGGCTTTTAATATGAACTTTGGGAGGATACTATCATTCAGTCCATCACAGTATTATTGTAGCATAACCTAATATTCATATGATACTAAAGCTTGTCCCAGTTCTTTGCTTCAGCTTATTCCTATAACAGCAGTAAATAAATCAGGAAAAAAAAGAAAAAGAAAGAAAGAAAGAAAGAAAGAAAGAAAGAAAGAAAGAAAGAAA